>NW_012118710.1:7484141-7510860 GCF_000951035.1 Colobus angolensis palliatus | reverse complement strand
CCCTGCTTCAGCTCTCACTGGTCAGGCTGCAGCAGCTGACCAGCACCGATTGTCAGGCACTCCCTAGTGAGATGACCCCAGTACCTCAGTTGAAAATGCAGAAATCACCGGTCTTCTGTGTTGCTCGAGCTGGGAGTTGGAGACTGGAGCTGTTCCTATTTAGCCATCTTCAGTAAGTGCTATTTAAAAGCCAGGCAGCATCAGCAGCACCTGGGAGTGATTAGAAATTCAAATTCTTGGCCCTTATCTGCACCTGCCCAGCAGAGGTGGGGCTCAGGAATCAGTGACTTAATAAACCCTCATATTTCTTTTTATTTGTATAATTTAGAAAATACAAATGCAGTTCTGTTACATGCATTTATTGTGTAGTGTTGAAATCTGAGCTTGTACTATAACCATCCCGGAATAATGTTCATTGTACCCATTAAGTATTTTCTCATCTCTCACCCCTCTCCCACCCTTTCACCCTTCCAAAGCTTAATATCTGTTATTCTATACTCTATGTCCGTGTGTACACATTGTTTAGCTCCTGCTTATAAGTGAGAACATGCAGTATTTGACTTTGTTTTTTTTTTTTCTTTTCTTCAGATTTTTTTTTTATTATACTTTAAGTTCTAGGGTACATGTGCATAACGTGCAGGTTTGTTACATATGTATACTTGTGCCATGTTTGCTTTTTAATTGTTTCAATTACGATAATGGCCTCCAGTTCCATCCATGTTGCTGCAAAAGGTAGGATTTTATTCTTTTTTTATCACTGAGTAGTATTCCATGGTGTGTGAGGGCAAGAACCAAATCTGTTGTGCTTATTGTTTTGGCAGAGTAGATGTTCAGTAAATACTTGTTTAATGAATGAACACCAAAGCAACATTTTATAAAATCCAGTCCTTTGTTGATGGACACTTAAGCTGATGACATATCTTTGATATTGTGAAGTGTTTTGATAAACATACAAGTACACGTAGCTCTTTGATATCATTTCTTAATGATTAGTTTGCAATAAGATGAAGACTCAGAAAGCTTTCTACTTTCTAGGTTGGTGCCTGCTGAGTTGAACTGCTCACCATTCCTTTACCTAACCCGGTTGTTCGCCCTTCTTTTACTCCCTCACCGTGAGACCTTTCCTGTGGCATCTTCCATGTCCTCTCTGTTATTGAGCTCATGGTCTCTGACTTAATGAAGATGTCAGCTCATTCATGAAGCATTTCTTGGGTCTCAGTCTTCCCCTCCACTCTACTGACCTGTCCTGCCGCATGCATTTAGCATCTTTCATAGTGCTTTGGGGTTCATTCGTTAAACAAATATTTATCTAGCATCTGCTGTTCAATACAGTCAGTCAAAACAATAAGCACAACAAATTTGGTTCTTGCCACCATGGAGCTTTTATTTTATGTGCTTGGGAAATTGAATTTCACTTATGTAACTTAACTCACTCTATGTCATCCTGTTGTCATTATTCTTGCCCGTTTTATGTCTTCCACCATATCAAAAGCTCCATGAGATCATCGTACTCTCTCCTCCAGCCTCCTATCTCTGGCACCTGGTCTACTGTTTGCACATGGTAGTTGTGTAATATATTTTAGACCCGCAGAGGCTCCTCTACATTCTAACTAAACTGACCTCTGACATTGATTACTATGTGCTGCCTTCTAGTCTTTGGTCTTTGGGCTTCCATGGTGATCTATTCAGCATGACCTACCCCTCTTTTGCAGCTGTTCTAGGCATTCCTATCCTTCAAGAAGCCATTCCCATTTATCTTCTTTATCCACAAAGTCTTTTCAGATTATTTTGACACATGCTGATCTCTTCCCACACTCTAGTCTGAATATTTCTTTGTATTATTCTAGAACTATTCAGTGACACATGTTTGTTAGGTTCATATTATACTAGGGCATCATCCCTCTGCTGAGTTTTAAGCTGCCTGAGGACAAAAAATGAAAATGGAACTTGTTTAGCACTTAGTAATATGTCTTGTCTATAAGTGCTGAATAAATCTGGATGAAGAAATGCACAATAATGCACACAGTAGTGACTCACTAAAACTCCACCTTTGACACTTTTAGAGACCATGGTTCACATGTCCTTTCCCTTGCTCAGAGTGAGTTACTGGTCTTCTACCAATACAGAGAATGATCCTCGAAAAGATAGGCCACTGTATGCTTACCAAGGTTTTCTATTCTGGGCACCCAGAACCTTTACTTTTTATCTATTCATAATATTGATATCTATTTATAATATCAGGATTGGTTTTTTTTCTTAGAATTTTAGGAAACCAAAAATGCTTTTTGACTATGTCTAATGGACAAAATAATTATTTTCTTGCATCTATGACATCGGTATTATTGCTGCTTGTATTCTTCAGATAAAGCTATATATTATATATTGATTAAAAAATACACTTCAAGCAAATGAAGATAAACTTAAGTATTGTTTCTGAAGGTAATCTGCATTTTCCTCAGTAAAAAAACAGATTATCTCTGAATTTTTTTAACTTCACAATGATGTGAAAATGATGTGCCTTCCATAGAAACCATAATTTGAACACCCATACACCTATTCTGTTTTTCACTTGCAGTGCAGTATTCAAGAAATTAGATAAGATATTTGATACTTATAAAACAGAATTTTTGTTGGATGATTTTGTCCAACGATAGGCTAAAGTAAGTGCTCTGAGCACCTTTAAAGTAGGTTAGGTTAAGTTATATTTGGTAGGTTAGGTATAATTTTCAACTTATGATATTTTTTATTTAGGATGAGTTTATTGGGGTATAACCCTATCATAAATCAAGGAGCATCTATAATAATAACCTTTTTTTTTTCTTTTGAGACAGAGTTTTGCTCTTGTTGCCCAGGCTAGAATGAAATGGCGCAATCTCAGTTCACTGCAACCTCCGCCTCTCGATTTCAAGTGATTCTCCTGCCTTAGCCTCCTGAGTAACTGGGATTACAGGCATGCACCACCATGCCCGGCTAATTTTGTATTTTTAGTAGAGATGAGGTTTCTCCACGTTGGTCAGGCTGGTCTTGAACTCCCAACCTCAGGTGATCCACCTGCCTCGGCCTCCCAAAGTGCTGGAATTATAGGCATGAGCCACCACGCCTGGCCCAATAGTAATAACCATTTATAAGAGTTGACTGGGTGGCAAGTGAACACTTCATTTAATTAGCACATCCTCATAAAACACTATGTACTAGGCATGATTTTAAGCTCTCTCTCTCTCTCTCTCTATATATATATATATATATATATATATATATATATATAGACATTGAATCTTTACAATAGTCCAAAGTGGTGGGCATTGTTATCCCAGTTTTATAAATGAGGAAACAGAGGCACAGAGAAGTTAGATGACCTGCCCAAGGTCACAGAGCAGTAGGTGGTTGAGCTAAGATTCCAACCTTAGAAGAATTGCTCTACAGTTTTACTCCCTTTATACTCTTAAGCAATATGCTGCCTTTATCTCTTGTTCTTCTGTATTCCCATCTGTGTGTCCCAAAGGGTCTTGGTCCTATATGATGCTTTCCTCTGATTACTGCAGACAGGGTATTTTTAGTTTGAACTTATTGCTGAATCTTTCTAGTTTTATCATGCTATGGTTATGTGCTTTCAGTAATCCTGGTGGTTGATTTCTCAAATTCACGTTATTCTGCACAGTGTGATATTGGGAGAAGAAATTTCAAGTTCCTTTCAAGGGAAAGCCTTGAAAGGAGGGAGGCAAACTTAAAGTAGATCTTTCTTTTCTGAAGCCCCTAACACTTCCTCTGAAGTCCCTTCCTTCATTCCCATGCCTAGGCAACAAGCAATAGTTTAGCACCTTTGTTTAATTAAAAGCTTATATGTGTTACTTCCTTCTATAGGGGAAGCTTTGTATGAATAAGGCAGTACCATACATATCCACTTCACAATGCAGTGCTCAGTGCCTGACACACAGTAACCACTTAATTTGATGAATTAGTATATGAATCAATATTGTGAATCACGAGTGAAGCATATGATTTGTTCCTTAGAATTTCAGTGAGTTTGTACATATGTGTATGTGTGCAGAAAAAATTCTAATATATATTTATTTTTATTTTTTTGAGACAGAGTCTTGCCCTGTCACCCAGGCTGGAATACAGTGACGCAATCTTGGCTCATTGCAACCTCTGCCTCCTGGGTTCAAGCGATTCTCCTGCCTCAGCCTTCTGAGTAGCTAGGACTGGAGGCACATGCCACCATGCCTGGCTAATTTTTTGTATTTTTAGTAGGGACAGGGTTTCACCGTGTTAGCCAGGTTGGTCTCAATCTCCTGACCTTGTGACCCACCCACCTCGGCCTCTCAAAGTGCTGGGATTACAGGCGTGAGCCACCGTGCCTGGCCTAATATCTATTATTAACAAATTTTACCAAGCACCCGAGCATGCATGGTAATATCCTAGTTACAACCCAAAGTTAGGTAAAAAGACATGGTAGTAGCTTTTTCTAAAAAATTCCTTATGATTTAAAGCACAAAAACAGTGTTGCTGATGAATTTGCACAAGACATGTTGAGAAAGAAGGACATTACATAGAAAAATAAATGGGTATTACCTAGTGTTCTGTGAGCCATAGGTATTTATTGTCCAAATGGACTTATGTGAAAGGTTTCTAATGGAAAGATAACAGACTTACGGCCTCTTCAGATAGAGGCATTAGTATTCTGATCCAAGAGCTTCAGGAGGCATTAGTTTACTTTGAATATTTTTATATCTTTTTGCTACTGGGGCCTTCAGTATTGGAACAAATTGATGTCTAGAGTCCAAAAAAAGCTGTTTAGTGTGTGATAGTGGAAAATTAACTAATACATTTGTCCTGCAGGCTTCTGGCTTTTACAGTTATGCAAAATCAGTAGAATACCCACAGCCTCTTTTTTGAATGCCCAATATCTTCATTGGAAAGTAGGGAAATCTGTTTAATTACTGACTTCAAATGAATGGCATAAGGATTAATTTACATTTTCATATTTGAATTTCTGTTCCTGTCTCCAGTAGCATTCTCTAGGAGTGAGAATAGTGAATGATCATCCCAGAATTCCAGAGTTACTTTTTAGCCATGACCAATGTGACCATCTGTGCACTATCTCCATCAAAATGGAGATTTAAGATATATGAAGTACAGGTGTTGTACTGTGAGGGTCTTAAAAAATGGGTGTGCTAAAAAGGAAATCCAAGGACAAAGTTAACTTGGAAGTCGGTAGCATTGTGTCTGAAAGTTCAAATTTCTGGCAACTCCTGGTCACATCAATCTAAATGGTTATTATTTGAGGCATGTGCTAGGTCTGCATTGACCACAGAGTCTTAAAAGCAGTAAGAGATCAGCAAATCCAATAATAGAATAATTTTGTTTCTTTCACATTTGGTGTTAAAAATTTGTATCGGGGAACAGGGAAAAGAGAAGAGAAAGTCCTCTGGCATTTTCTCAGTTAATTTCTTCTCTAATTGCTGTTTGGCCTAGTTCTTTTTTTGTCTGTGTTCACTCCTTGCAGGCCTCTTGGCTGCTTTTGCATCTCAAGGGGGTAGCATATTCAGGACTCTACTTTCAAACATGTGTTTCTAAAAGGCAGAGTAAGACATCTGCCACCCACCCACTCTCCTGCCTACCAGGACATTCCTCATCTTCCTTTAGCTGGAGTATAAAATTAACCTCCTGCCCACACTCAGTGGAAGGGGCTGGATTTACTTTTTCTAAGCTGCCTTTTTCTTTCCTTCCCCCAACCCCTGCCATTTCTCCTAATGGTAGAAAAAATATAGAATCAGAGATAGATGAAGGTGTAAAAGAAAAATATTAAGACAAGGCCTGTTTCCTTTTAATTGCATGGCAAATTCAGTTACCCATTTTACTTGGATCTTGGAGTCCTGGTTTTGTGATCTAACATGTAATCTACCAATCTGACAGACTTTCCCTCTTTTGCCTCAGTGACTTCATGTTATATGGAACAGGAGTGGAATGGGAAAGATACCACTCATGATGGTTGCAATAAAGTTTTCATTAGCTGGGGGAGGGGAAGTTCCAGGTCTTAGAAGGCATAACACACCAGAACATACCAGAAGAGAACCATCCAATAGAGGTATTTTTTTTCACCTCATGCAGAGATGCAGGAGTTACTAGTGAAGGGAATCAGAATGAATATGCCATCTACAAAATGTCATTTTGATATAAGGATTATTTTGAGCTGAAGGGAATAGATGAAAAGCAACACAGGAAGAGCTGCTCACCCCTTCCCACTTGCCTAAAAACAGGGCATAAAATTCCCTTTGTGAAGGTTTCCTCCTCCTCTTTCCTGTATCAGGAGGAGAACAGCCCTCATCAGCAGAGACAAGAAAGTAGGTTCTGAGATGAGTCTGCACAAAGAAACAATATTAAAAAATTCTTGTCTTCTATTAATTTCCCATATATATATACCTTCCCACAGTTTACTTATCCATACAAGCCCACACTCCTTTTCCTTTAATTCCTTTCCCACAATGTACTGCCCTTTGTTAAAATGGTATATTTCTTTTCTGTGTAACCACCATGCACATAAAAATTGAAAACACCAATGAAATTTGTATGTCTTTCTCCTGTTAATCTGTCAGTTTTATTCACAGAACCTGAGGGTAAAGGAAAAAATTTTCCTATCTACCATACACTGGTGAGGAATTGTCATTTGGCAACTTCCCTTTCCTGACTCAGGCACAATTCTCTAGAAGTCTTTTAGATGTCTGGGTCTCAAATGAAATTTACCCCTTGTTATGGATTTTATTCTTTTAATCAACACACATTTGTTGAGCACCTTCATAATAAGGCTTACGTCTTTTACTTATGTAGTTGACAATCTAGTAGATGGAAATTCTTAGGGTCTATAGAGATTTTAGATTTTCTCCAGTAAAAATTACCATACAAACAGAAGATACCGTGCCATCCATCAACCCCTCTGTTATCTGTCTTTCTATCCATTTGTAGAATGCTGTGTTTGGACATAAAGTGACCCAATTTTATAAAGTAATAATAAATGTTTGACCTTCCTGATCATAATGTTCTTCTATAAAATAAAGTCTTATAGCTAGGAATGGATACTCTTCTTTTTTTTTTTTTTTTGGGGTGGAGTCTTGGTGTTTCACCCAGGTTGGAGCACAGTGGCGAAATCTCGGCTCACTGCAGCCTCTGCCTCCTTGGTTCAAGTGATTCTCATGCCTCAGCCTCCCAAGTAGCTGGGATTACAGGCACACAATACTACTCCCGGCTAATTTTTTGTATGTTTAGTAGAGATGGGGTTTCACTGTATTGACCAGGTTGGTCTTGAACTCCTGACCTCAGGTGATCCACCCACCTTTGCCTCCCAAAGTGCTGGGATTACAAGCGGGAACCACCACACCTGGCCAAAGGTAGGAATGGATATTCTAATATCTTGTTGTATTCATCTGTTTTCATGCTGCTGATAAAGACATACCTGAGACTGGGTAATTTATAAAGAAAAAGAGCTTTAATGGACTCACAGTTCCACATGGCTGGGGAGGCCTCACAATCATGGCAGAAGGCAAAAGGCACATCTTACATGGTGGCAGGCAAGAGAAAATGAGAACCAAGTGAAAGGCAAAACCCCTTATAAAACCATCACATCTTGTGAAACTTATTCACTACCACAAGAACAGGATGGGGGAAATTGCCTCTGTGATTCAATTATCTCCTGCTGGGTTCTTCCCACAACACATGAGAATTATGGGAGCTACAATTCAAGATGAGATTTGGGTGGGAACAAAGCTAAACTATATCACTTGTAAAAAGTGGAGGATGGCAGTTTTGAAACAAATATACAAAACAAGCAGATTTATAGAGATTCTAATTCCTAACAATTAAGTTAGACCTACTTGGCCTGCCTAAATCAGATAATTCTTAAGGAGGAGAATCCATTTATTTAAAAAGGCAAATGTATTTCTGATTCTCTGGAAAGAGTTTCATTAGAACATTACCTGGCATTATAATTTAATGGAGGTTCTGATTCTTCCCCTAATATTTCCAATCCGTATTACTAAACCATTGTTCTCTTTTGGCCAATGGTTGTCTAATTTGAATGTGTGTTAAAACCACCTGGAGGGCTTGTTAAAACACAGATTGCTGGCTCCTACCCCCAGAATTTCTGATAGGTTAGGAATGGAGCTAAGATTTTACATTTCTGGGTGATGCTAATGCTGCTGATTGAGGGACCACATTTTGAGATCCACTTCTGAAGGTCACAACAAGCCCCAACAAGGATAAGTCTGGATACAATTAGCTCCTGTTTGTGGATCCCTGAGCAGTTTAGCATTCATTTGCAGATTTTCACTTCTACCTAACATTGGGCTCCATGACCTTAAAGCATGGCGAGAACTGAGGGGTAGTGATCTCCCAGAAATATTTTATTTCAGTGTGACTTGTCAGAGCATCACTTGGCCTAAAAGTACAAATGTATTAGGTGAGTCAAGATCCACTTGACCATAATGGACAATGGGAGAAGTTATTGATGTAATTGACCTTATCTGTCAGCATATTTGTTAGAAGTCAAGAGTTGTTAAATCTAATAGTGCCTCACTGCATTATATGGCAATCTGGGCCTTAATGCTGCATTCCTTAGTGAAGTTCTTTGGCTTGTTAGGAAAGGGCAATAGTAAGTAAACATGCATTATACGATGCATATTGGACTGTTTTTGGAGGAGTTACAAGATCACATGCACTAAACATGCATCTCCCTCTTAACTTTCTTAGCAGCTGTAATCTATGTGATGCATGAAATGCCTCTACCTGTGTTACTTGTGCGTTTTCTCGAGGTTTTCAGTCTTCACTCAGAAATTTATTGTATGTCCTTGAGCAAGTTTCTTATTGCCTCCAACTGGGCTTCATTTTCCTTCTCTGTTAAAGGGATAATACCTGCCGTTACTTAGAGTTGATTTGAAAATGAAATCAGATAGCCTGTAAAATGACTGGTATATAATAGATACTTAATTCTTCCCTTTCTCTTTTTATGTTGTTAGCTTAACATTAAAACAAAATAAAATTTAATTGACATTTCCTGATTTCAAACATAGTTGGAAAGATTCTTTCATGTCATGATGTTTCAACGTTGTTTTCAAGTGTCAGACTAGAGGCTCTCCTAGTTTAAAGATGTAAACTTTAAATTCTGATTCCTTACTCTGTATCATGCTTTCTGCTCCATCTCAACAGAATGACAATGGCTAGCGTCTAAGTGTCTACAACTACCACAAATTCTGATACCATTTATCATTCTGAAGGTAGCAAGTTTGAAAGTGCCTTATGGTTCTGATAGGTACTGATAACTTACGAAGTTCCATTGTGATAAAACCAAGTGTTTACCTTGTCATGAATCATTCAAGCTGTTTGGAATATGTCCTTGTCTTTGGTGTGGGTGCTACCTGGGGACAGGAATATGGAGACTGGTTCTTACTGGGTGAGTTGGGGAAGTATTTGAATTGTGCCCTAATGCCCCAAATCTATAAGAAAGGGATATGACTGAGGGAAGTTCTCTGCTGCTTTGTAATTTTCCAAGACACTTATTTACTGAGTCCCTTGGGAACCCAATGGGAAGCATGACACTAGATCTTACTTACCGTCATGTTCCCAGTAGTTAGCCCAGTGTCCACACAGAAAGGGCTCAATGGTTATTTTTTAATAAAAGAGCTTATTAAAATAGCACAGTGGTCTTGGAATTTCTACACAATCCCAAATCATCCAAGAATCTCATGACAGTCTGGCAAACAATTTTTTCAAAGACCTCTTCAAATTTGCAGTAAAGCATGGAACATCCTATAAAAAGACCAAGGCCTTGTGTAGTTTATTAGTTGATCAGCTCTGTAGTGGACTGAGAGTCTATCCTTATGGTGATTACTGGAGAGCACTGCTGCCTGCTCTGCACCATAGTAATATGGTTGCTGAAGAATCCTCACTCTTTCAGAACAGAATGTTAGAGCAGGACCTTAGAGGTTGCCCAGGGCAATCTCCTCATTGTACAGAGGAGGAAACTCCCTCTTCCCTCATAGGCAGACTGTTTTCTGGCACAGAAATGCCTCCCAGTACCTTTCCCTACCTTGTAATGAACCCAATCATGAGTTCTCTAATTTAGTACAAATAATTGTTAGGACAGGCTCTACAGAGGGAACTATTAATGGTGGTTCTTTACCCTGACAGTTGCTTGCTGCTGAGGCTCACCATGATTGGTATTTGGAATAGTGCTCCCATTTCCTGAGGCCACTTCCACTGACCTTTTGGCCGTGGGATTCTGTCCCTTTTCCCTTCAACATGAAATCTTTAATTAATAGCATCTAAAGGGAAGCAAGAGAAAGGAAAGCCCTCTTGCCACTAAGGAAAACCAAGAAGCTGATTTAAAATAATGAGACACTTCTAGTTGGATGAAAAGAGATGTGCCAAGAGCAGAGCCCAGGGATACTGGAAGTGGTTGGAACACATTCAGGGCCAGAGAGGTGCTCCAAGTGGACATCAATGAAGCAAAACCATACAAGTAACCTTTTTAAGGCCATTGAGCCTTATGCAAGCCTCAGATTTCACTGGATTTTCCTGTTGTTTCTTATTATCAAAATTTCTACATAATCCAGAATGAGCCAAGAATCTCGTGAAAGGCTAGTAAACAATTTCCTTCGAAGACCTCTTGAAATTGGCAATAAAACATGGAGCATCCTATAAAGACCAAGACCTTGTGGAGTTTATGAGTTGATCAGCTCTGTAGTGGATGTAGTAGCATTTTAATTATCTAAATATAAAAATGACTTTTTTCCTCCCTATTTTTTGTGCCTCCTTTATTTCTTCCTTGACCTCCACTCCCACACATGTATGGGGAAGACATTTCAGAATGTCCATGAGCTGGTAGGTTATCTCCGTTTAAGTCATTGATTGATGTATTAATAACTTGTTTTTCTTTTTCCTGGATCTTTTGTGGTATGAGGGGAAGAAGGGGATTACTGGACAGGCTAATTGATCTGACTGCATAAATAATTCGGCTCCTTAAGGATAAACACCTTTTTTTTCCTTAGTGCAGCTAAAAGACTTCTGCATTTACTGATCTGGGGTGTCTTGGTCAGTTAGGTGAGGGTGAAGAATTTCAAGCAGCCATCCCAAACCTGTAACCAGAAATGATTTTGTTGCCAATAACAAGGAAAAGCAGGCTAATAACATTTCAATTTTTAAATTTTGGGCCACATTTTTCTTTCATGGTGAAATGTTATTGAAGTATAACTGCTTGTTGAACACACACTAATCCTGAAATTGGTGTTGAATCCAATCACACATAGCTGAATTTGCTGGGCTGACTGCAAAAGCCTTTTGACATTTGAGGCCAAATGTTCAAATCACAAAGCTGAAGGTCATGGCATGTATTAGACAGGGAAGAATTAAGAAGATTCATAGCCTCCACAATTTCTAGCACAGTCTTTATAAACCTGTCACCATCACCAATGCATTATTCATCAGATTAGGTGAAGGAAATGTTTGTTTGTTTGTTTTTAAATCATACTTCATTATGGAGGATGGTGGAGTCAACTTGTCAAATGGGAAAGCATCTTATTTCAAACTTGGGCCCTTTCTGTTTCACTAATGAGCCTTGTGTTTTGATTTCTAACATATTGTTGCATGTATTTTTAGCTTGATTTTATGCCATTGGACAATCCTATAACTGAAAAACATTTGCATGAACATGGCTTATTAGATATTTTTAGATCTGCTGTGGCCTTTAGACAAGTGTAACTAAACTGGAGGAGCCTAACTACGCAGGATTTAGCTCCACGATTCATCATCATTGAAAGTGACTAGAGCAACTAGTGAGTGTCAGCCAGCCCACCTGAGCAAAAGAGCCAATCTCTAAATGATTTGGAAGTTTGGAGTGAAGAGAAACAATAAACTTACTTTTACATACACAAACTCCAAATGTACCGACTTTTGAATTATCACTTTCCATTTATGCCCAGAAAAATTGAAGTTCTCTTAACTGGGCAGTGTGATGCCAAATATTAGCTCTGCTATTTGCTCACTGAGAATGGGCGGGGCGGGGGTGGGGGGGCGGCAGTAGCAGGGGCAGCATTGAGTGTTCAGAACATTCCTGAGGCTTGCTTTCCCTAGAAGACGACGTTATAATCTCCTCAGGGAGGCTTTCTTGACAGCTTGAGAGACACCAGAGTGGAGCCAACTCAGGAATCCTCATGGAAATGTAGGTTAAAACAAACTGCACATCAGGAAATATTCCAGATGCTGCAACATAAAATGTAAAACCTGAACTTGTTAACTGGAAATTACACCAGGACCACAAAACCTCTGAAATACACATGGCTTCATCAAATTATTCAAAATCTCATGGGTAAGGTAAAATTTAAACCAAGGAAATGCAATAGCTACAGTGCTAAACCACAATGCCAATTAATTTTTATTCATTGATCTTTGAGAGCATGTTTTATTTATCACTCCTACATCTTTTACTCCTTTGTTTCGAGCATGATGCAGAGTTCTTTAAAGATATGCAAGCTGCTTGAAGCCTTTGCACACATATTGGAGACATTTTTCCTTATCTATCTCTATCTGGCTGTTTTTTTTTTTTTTTTTTCCCTTGTTATGTTCTGGGCATATGTCCTTCAGGCTAATTTCAATCATCCTGCCCTTCAGCACATTTAGAAAGCTCATTTGTCCTTACCATCAGCAACAGTGAATCACTCTATTTATGTTTTTCTGACTTCCTCCATCCAGTGGTCTATTTGGAAAGCAAAACAGGACATATGTTCAGGGTGATTTTCCTTATTGAACAGAGCTTTACCTTTTTGTTATTTCATATTTGCATTTAGGCAAATGAAGAAGATTTCATTGTTCTAGGGATTGTTGTACTTGACACTATGTTTTGAGTATAAAATCTGGTGGCTCTGTGGACATAAACTCCTAAAGAAGGCTCCAGTATTGCTGATGCGGGATGTTAGCTACCTAGGTAGTTAGCAGAAAGTTACAGGGCTCATTGTCTTTCCCAGGAGCGGTGATGGGTGAGTTGGTTAGGTAATAGACACTTGATGAAGTTTATTTGTTGAAAAGTTCATATCCATTGTTTCTGTCGATGAGCTGGGGGCCTTTTTATGCTTGAGCTCCCTATCTGGCTTTATATCTTACGTGTCTACATTGCTTATGTTCGGAATCTCCTACTTCTATGCTATACTCGTGAAAAAAGGAATACTCCGGTTGCATCTGGAAAGGGCCCATGATCAGAAGTAAAGTGGAGGTGTGTTTGGTGGTGGAGAACCTATTCTTCACGTGGAGAAGGTGAAAAAAATCCAATATACAGGATCATTAATGGATCCCATAACACATAATAATAGCAATTCCATTCCAGCTGGAGAATATGTACATCCATCCCACCCTTTGAATATTGTTCATACATATCTTTTAGCATTGTAGGAGTGAATAGTAATAGAAAATTGTTAAAAGCACATCTTGTGGGAATGCAGTTTATAAACACCACTTCATTTGCACTCACAGCACCCCGATGAGTCACTGCTGGGGACTCTGCTTCTCCAGGACGGGGCAGGTGACAGTAAGGAGAGGGCAGATAACAGTGCTTGGAAAATAACTTGCTTAAGATCATAACTGTGGATCTGTGATCAGAATTGAAATTAGACCTGGTTGCCCTATGTAAAAGAATGAAAAGATGACCAACACTGAATAAACTATAATAACAAACTGCTTAGCAGGTAAGGCACAACCTTCAGATGTTTAGAATTAGAAGGGGTTTTAGAGGTTCTTCAATTCAAGCCTTTCCTAATAGATGAGGAAACCAATACCCTGGAAAGTTTCATGGTATCTGTGAGCTTTCTGGTGTCCTTAAAACCTGCTCTCGTGCTTAGAAAATATTATTTAAAGGGTTACTTTCGTTTTGAATATTAATATTCAATTTATTAAAATTACAAATTCAAAAACCCAGTTTTCTCTTAAACCCTTATATTCCATTTACAAATCTAATTATTCTTTTACTAAATCTAGCAAATTTAGCAATCCCTTTTAAAGGTTTTTTTTAACAACCTAGTTAATTAAATTGCTCAAATATTTTAAACTGCACTTATAAATTTAATATATTCTATTTTCTTTTTAACTACTTAAATTGTCTAACAAATAGACTTACCCACGTGCTTAAGTAACACTCATCAATCTCATAAATTAAATTTATAAATATGGTAGATCTTAATTCTTCTGTATGTTACAATATTATTTAAGAATTTAGAAAAATTCTCACTGCTGCCAACTTGAAATTAGTTTTACAGCTTATTATGCATCATTTTAAACTTGAATCATAGAGATGATATCTTAGATACTCTGTGAACTCTATGTTGAATTCTCTTTAAACAGCTCTAATGGTATAATTAAAATACCAATGATCAAAATATTCTTAACACTAACAAAAACTAATAATATTATGGGACTAATTTACTTCATTATTTCTGTACTTTATTCTAAATTTCCCTGGGATTAAATAACATTTTCACCTGATAGGAGAAAAAAGAAAGTCATATCAAGGAAAATGACATCTCTTTCCTAGCATGGGTGAGTTACGGACCCAAAGGAGTAAGAGCAAACTACTTCATTCTTGCCAAAGTCACTGCCCTGTTGATTGGTGTAATCAAAGACTCCAGAATTTATAAGGGGGGGTTGGTCTCATATCTCCATTCCCCGATTTAAGTAAGACCGCAACTGAGTTTCTTGATCTCTCCTTACAAAGGTATAACCATCTCGGTCACATAGCTAAAAGGAGATTGTTTTTCATGGTGCTTTCTTAAGACATGGGATCTTCTCTGGAACACCACACTCTTATGTAATCCTTCCCATCCCTCTTTGGATTGGATAGAGGCTGAGTCTGTATTCTTGACAAGTGTTTCCTTTCTGGCAGGACTAAAACGTGCATAGTTATTAAAAGCATTTCCAATTGGATTTGTGTCTGTTGCAGCCTTGGATGGGTTCCCACAAACTAAAATCATGTCCCATTCCTACCCACAGAGGACACCCTCTCCTCTCTGCCAAGTGCTGCATCCCAGTATCTGTTCCCTTTACTGGTGTAGCTATCAGACTTCTGAAAAATTAGTTACAAGAGATATAAGACAAACAGAAGCATTTATGCAAATTTGAAGTCTCTAAAGCTAGTATGGAAATACAACAGTTTAAACAGTCTGTTAATGACCACTTTTTCAAACTGAGTAGGGGTTATGTTGTGAAAGGTGGTACCTGCCAAGGTTTTTCTGAAGCCAGGGTACCTGAGTTTGCCCCTTCCGCTCCACTTCTTAGTGCTGTGTGATCTTACAGAAGTCAGTGATACCTGTTTCATCTGTAAAATGATAAGATTTGCTTTATAATACTGCTGCTTGAATTAAATCCACTAGAATGGAAGCTTCATAAAGACAGTTTTGAACAAAAGACTAGCCAGGTGTGGTGGTGCACACCTGCCGTCCCAGCTACTTGAGAGGCTGAGGTGTGGGGATCACTTGAGCCTAGGAGTTGGAAGCTGCAGTGAGCTCTGATTGTGCCACTGCGCTGCACTCCAACCTGGGCAACAGAGCAATAACCTGTCTCAGAAAAAAAAAAAAAATAACAACAGTTTTGTCTGTTTGGTTATTGCTACATTCATAGCATGTAGAGTAGTGCCTGGATATTATATATACTCTGAAACCATTTGCTTATTTAGCTAAATGTAAAGTGCTTAAAAAGTGAGTGGTAGAAAATGTGCAATAAAAGTTGGTTTTCTATTATGCTTTGTGACAACCTGCCCATAGTCACTTGCAGATTTCTAACCTTATACAGGTACTTATTTATTAGAAAACAGTTGGCTGGGCATGGTGGCTCACACCTGTAATCCCAGCACTTTGGGAGGCCAAGTGAGGTGAGGAGCTCAAGACCAGCCTGGCCAACATGGTGAAACCCCATCTCTACTAAAAGTACAAAAATTAGCTGGGTGTGGTGGTGGGTGCCTGTAATCCTAGCTACTCAGGAGGCTGAAACAGGAGAATAGCTTGGACCCGGGAGGCGGAGGTTGCAGTGGGCCGAGATTGTGCTACTGCACTCCAGTCTCGGCGACAAGCGTGAGACTCCATCTCAAAAAAGAAAAAAAAAAAGAAAGAAAAGAAAACAGTTGACTAATGATTCTCTTGCCAATAGTTTCAAACCTGTATACTTATTTGTGATATGTGTTGTTATCATTACCTGGAAAAGAACCTTGGGAAAGCTGAATTATACCAACACTTGGGTGCCCAGGTTATTTGTAATTTTCTGGGATTGTAAGTCATCTTTGCTGTACTGCTCAGCCTATCTGCAGCTTTCATTTTTCACTGGTTTTTCTTTTTTCTTTCCTTAAGCTTTCTTATTCCTAATCTTGATTCTCTGTTAGACTTTTTCCTCTGTTTCCTTTTTTTCTTCAACTTTTAAATGGAGGCAATCTGTGAAGGTCAATCTTAACCTGCTTATTTTTATATTTCATCTAGCCTTTCTGGCCCATTTTATTGACTCATGTAGCTTTAAGTAAATCTACTTTTATCCCTACCCCTGGGCATCTCCCAAGTCATAGGCTACTGTGTTCCCACACATAATAGTATAACATTTTTTTCACACATTTGAAATATGAGTGATTTTGAAATCCTCTTCTTCCCCCTCCAGAACCCTGATAACAGAGCCTGGTCTGTTCTGCCTTTACAATGATTTTCATGTCTGCCACTTCCTTCATGCAATCCCCATATGAGTTCTAGCACTTATCCATCACCACCTGGATAGTGATGGTTTTCTATTTGGTTTTTCACCTTGGGTAGATACCTCCTCCAGTCTACCATATATATCGCTGCTAGGATTATATTCTTTATGACAAGGTCAAATAATATTTCTTGGTTGGGCGCGGTGGCTCATGCCTGTAATTCTGGTACTTCGGGAGGCACAGGTGGGCAGATTGCTTGAGTCCAGGAGTTCCAGACCAGCATGGACAACATGGCGAAACCCTGTCTCTTCAAAAAGTACAAAAAATTAGCTGGGTGTGGTGACATGCACCTGTAGTCCCAGCTACTTGGGAGGCTGAGGTGGGAAGACCACCTGCGCCTGGGAGGGCAAGGCATGGTCAGCCAAGATTATGCCACTGCACTCCAGCCCAGGCAACAGAGCAAGACCCAACCTAAAAAAAAAAAAAAAAAAATTGTATGCTCAAAAGTCACATAAGAGTCTCAATCCTTTTATTTTCAGTTGTATTTCTCCTTACATCCTTTTCGTGAGTCTTTGTTTCTTTATGTGAAACTCAATCTACTCATCATTCTCTTAATATTGTCTTCTTCCACTATTATAAGCAGAATAATGGTCTCCCAGAGATGTCCTAATCCCTGAAACCTGTGAATATGTTAGGTTAGATGGACTTGAAGATGCTACTCAGCTGACCTTAAAATAGGAAGAGGATCTGGATTTCTTAAGTGGGCCCAATGCAATCCCAGGGGTCCTTAAAAGTGAAAGAGGAAAGCAGAGGAGAGGAGTTAGAGGGGGATGTTATTGCAGAAGACGATGCAGAAAACTCCATCCACCCTTGTTCATTTTGAAGGTGGAGGAAGGGATCATGAGCCAAAGTGTGTGGACGGCTTCTAGAAGCTGGAAAAGGCGAGGAAATAGGGTTATTTTCCTACAGTATCCAAAAAGGAACACAGCCTGCTGACACCTAATTTTGTCCAGTGATGCCTGTATTAGACTTTTAACCTTCAGAACTGTAAGATGATGAATTTGTGTTGTAAGGCACCAAGCTTGTAGTAGATGATTTGTTATAGCAGCAGGAGGAAACTTATACTCCTACCTTCATGCTTTTTACTCATGCTGATCATAATGTTGGGAATAATCTTCCTCTTCACAAAGAGTTACCGAAGTCCAATAAAGATGTCAAGGTCCAGTACTAATCTCACCTGCTCTAAAACTTCCCAGATTCTTAGAGTCAGAATTCATCTCTCACTGTCTCCCGAACATAAGTAAAACGTTATGTTCTGTATCAGCACTTTCTTTCTTATTAGATATCTGTGTATGCAGGTGTGTGCCTAACCTTGGATTTGAGTCTCCAGGAAGTAGGATTTATATATAATTTGTCTTTGCATCCTTCTGCCTTATCTAATTCATAAAGCTTTACACTCAAACCAGTGCTTTTTGAATCAGATTGTAAAAATGCAACACATTGGAAATGGCACTAAGCATTAGAGTCCTAAATGCCCACAAGAGGGTGATATTTCCTTTAAAAAGTCATTTATATTTTCCCATGAGATGATTTCTCATGGACACCATTCAAAAATGGAAATTAAATTTTTAGTTGAAAATGAAAAGTTTGGATTTCAACAATCCTGTATTTGCCATCATAATTTATGGTTTTTTATATTTTATGTAATGAGAATTTCATTGATCATATAAAAAGAAAGGTTAGTATGCACATATATTGAAATAAAAACAATCTCTTTGCCTCATAGGACTTATCTAGACAGCACAGCTGCATGCTCCCAAGTGCAGTATAGGTCAATGGTGGATTGCGTTTCTTTGAGCATGGTTGTATTATGCAGTATTTTTGGAATTTCTTTCTGCAAGAAGTGAGGAGAAAATGGGGAAATTGTACCACTTGCTGCAACTTAATTTTACTTTTTCTTGGAATAAAAATTATTAAAGTCAAGGATGCTGTCTCCTAGAGACTCTTTGACAAGGGTGAAATTCCAGGTCATTCAAATAACTATAAAATTAGCGGGTGAAAGCATTCGTGATACCTTGTGAGGTTTTCTCAGACAAGCAGGTTTTGAGTGTGTAAGTTCAGAAATTTGTATTCCCTCATAGTTTTTTCTTAAGATGAATTCCTTAAAACATGCCCTTAACTCAAGTGCCAATTGTCTTTAAGCACTGGGTGGATAGTTTGTAATTTCTAATGTCCTTTCCTGAGAACTCAGCCAAGGTTACCTATTCTCTTCTCAATGCTGAATTCATCATGGATCTGTGTTCTGGGAAGATCAGGAAGTGGGAAGTGTGTGGACACACCAAATTAGCTGGTTTCAAAGTGGGAGTGGATTGACAGTTAGAAAGCACAAATTAAGCTATAAAGGCAGGGTGGAAGATAATTTAAATTCAGCTGCAGTACATGAGGTTGTTGGATTCATCCTCTTAGGTATGCAGCATTAATCTTCAAACTAATCCAGAACCATTATTTTATATTTGAAATCTTCCATGCCATAATGAAACTATGACAGGAAAAAAAATAATAAATAAATCATACTTGTTTGAGTAACCTATCAATAACTGCCTCCAAATATTTAAAGAACTTTCAGATAGTGAAGGCAGAAGATGTTCGCATCCAGCGTCTATTTTAGGGCAAAACTAGGACCTTTGGGCAGATGTTGGGGTAGGGTGGAGGGAATAGAGCTCATTCAAGATTACTAAGCACTGTATCCCAACAAGAGCTGTGAAATCATGGAGCGTGGTTCTGATAACAAAAAGCTTTAGTCAAATGGCCAGATGATCACTTTTTAGTGAGAGATTGTTTGGGAAGTAGTATTAGGTAACCAATGTTATATTTTTTCTACCAAATCTAAAATTCTGTGATCTTATCAAAAAGATATATAAACAATCCCTTTACGAATTCTTTAAGTTTCTCTAAAATTCAGAAATGTGTCAACTTTTTCCTTAAGGATAAAGCAAAGTTTAAAATTATTAAAGCAGATATTTACCTGCTTTTACCATGAATTAGATAAATTTCTTAACATCAAAACCAAGATGGCATTCAGAATGTAATAGTTGAAACTAACTTAGCCCAGGAATGTGTTGGTTGCATAAGGATTGCCCTATATTAGAGTAATGAATAACTATTGAGAGCATGTGAAGACGCAGATAGACAGGGATAGGCAAGTACTTTTGACCATTCCCAAAGACAGAGATCACTAGCTCTCTTTTACCACTTTTAGGGTTCTCTTTGTTTGCCTGCACTCCTTGAGAAAATCAAAATCATCCTTCATATTGGGTAAAATAATGCATTGTTGTAAAAGTTGGATTTCAGTGCTGATTGTTCCTATAAAGGAGAAATTAGTTGTCAAATGTGGACATTCAGTTCCCAGCTATCTATTGTATGAGTTGAAATGAGTTGTCAAATTTGAATATTCAGTCCCTAGCTAACTCAAATATAGACAGCCGTGATTTCCCCATGTTGGGAGTGTTATTGTCCGTGTCCTCTGTCTCCTTGAGTTATTACATTCATGTGTAAACATGGAGGACAGAATTTTCTATTTTTTAAAGTTATGTCACCACTTGGAATGGTTTGCAGTACTAACTGCTTTATCACCTGGCCAGCGGCAGCAAATTGCTCTGGGACATTTAATCTTGCAAAGTGATTGGAGTCACATTTTGCCATCATTCCTGAAGAGCAAGACATGGTATCATTGAAGACACCTCCTGGCAAAGAAGGTGTGATTTCCACAGGACAGTGCTGATGACTTTTTAATTAAGATTCTTGTCTTCAGCCTGCTGCCTTACCAGGTGAGTAAGAAGAAAACTGAGAGTGTGGGAGTGCTTGGGAAACAGGAGAGCCCTTGCTAATTGGAGTTAGAAATAGGAGAAAAGTGGCCAGCAAAGCCTCTGCAGAGAGAAAATAAATATTCGTGCCGTGTGGAGGTGGGAGTTAGAGAGGGTGGTAGTTGATATGAAGTAATCTATTATTGCACCTTCCTCACTAAGTTAACAGGGCTCTTGTGATATAACAGGAGGCATCAACCTATTCTCATCAAAGAGAATGCAAGTTTTATGAACATCATTCATTTAACAGAACTATATGGGTAAAAACTTCTCATCAGCAGGAAGTATACTTGTTAGTTAATACTTGAAGTCAAATACATTGATTTAAGCTCGGACAGCCCATTCATGTTCTATGAGTCTCATTTTCTTCATTTTAAAGTGGGGGTAATATTTGCCTAATAGCATTGCCTTGCAAGTTAAAGTAAATGGAATAATGCATGAAAGCTCTTAGCCTAGTATTCTTCATATGGGAAGTAATCATTAAATAGAAGTAAATAGTATCTTCAGAACCAAAGCTAAAGAGCCCACAGATTACCAAAATCATTGTCTTCATTTACTGGGACAGCCCATATCAAAGGGACTGTGTAGTCTTGATTTAAGAACTTTCTTTGCTTTGGAATATTCACTTAATATACTGTCTGTGCCTTAATTTATTTACCTTTCCAGAGCACGATAATACCAACTCCTCAATTACCTTGTAAAGAAGTAAAAAAGTAGAGATTATAAATCTATGTAATATTTCCATTTGACTAAAGCAGGGCATTTAAGGAAAACTACAATGCATTTCCCCAGAAAGATCTGAAAGACAAATATGAGGTTTTCAGCTCAAAATCAGATCTCATGACTTCATTATTGGATTTGTGCCTAACATAGATCATAATTTTTGTATCTTATGAGAGGAACAAATATCAAAATGTGATACAGCTTTAGGTATATGTTAGAGACCCTCTCTTGGTTGTATGGGAATAATGGAAAGGACACTGGAACTTCTTGCCCTTCTTCGATGCATGTCACATAATTATTAAGCCACTCCTCATCTTTCGAGTAAAATTGATGAAGGATGTTGTAAACATAATGCTGGACAAATCACTGGTCTCAGTACATACTTTTTAATTTTGATTTTGAATGACTTTCCACCTGAATATTAAGTAGAATTATGAACAAACATTCATCTAGGAACTAAGAACAAAAAGTACATAAATACAACTAGTAATTGAGGAGACAAACATATATTTAAATAATTATAGTTCATTGAGGCAGGTACTAATGTCGGTCTGTGTGAAGTGGCTTGTAAGCACCTCAGGATGGTGTTCGGGACATTAGAGAAAAACTCTTTTAAATATAATTTTGAGGCTATAACATGAAATCTTAGGTAATTTATTCATTAACATAACAAACATTTATTGAGCATCTCTTCTGCAGGTCATGACACCTTGTTGACCTAGGGGCCTTGGCCATGGATCCTGATATTGAGATAATGGTCTAGCAGGGGAAGGAATATGTGCATATGTGTACTTAGTGTAAAGAATGAGCATAGGCCAGGTGTGCTGGCTCATGCCTGTAATCCCAGAACTTTGGAAGGCTGAGGTGGGATGATCACCTGAGTCTAAGATCGAGATCAGCTTGGGTAACATGGTGAAACCCTATCTCTACAAAAAAAATGCAAAAAAAAATTACCTAGGCATGGTGGTGCATGCCTTTAGGCCCTAATTGGGTGCTTGGGGTGGGAGGATCACTGGAGTCGAGGAGATTGAGGCTGCAGTGAGCTGAAATCACACCACTGCACTCCAGCCAGGGCAACAGAGCAAGACTTTCTCAAAAAAAAAAAAGAATAAATAAATAAATAAAATAAAAAGAATGAGCAGAGTTGGTATGGCACTGACTTGTGAAGCACAACTTAGCAGCACTGGGTGAGAACACCACCTCCAAGGCCTTGCATTTGTATTGTGTGTGTATCACTTAGGCATTGAATCAACTGTTTGGGATTGAGTTCCCATTTTGTAACTATAAAAACTAACTCAAAGAGATTTAAAGATTAGTCTTGACTTCACACGGCAAGTTATTAGAGATCTCAGCACTTGAACCTGACTTCTCAATTCTAGTACCACAGGGCCAATTCCTCCATCACTGCTGTCTGTTCAACCCCTTCCCCCCAATATTGAGTTGTTGCTTAAGAAGAAATATTCCGCGACCTTGTTCTGCAGCTAAAGGTAACAGAAACTGTTTAGCTGCTAACAACCTTTTCATCTCACATTTATTTCAAGTCCTAAGATCCAAGCAATAACTATACCAGGAGATTTCTTGAGCAAATGAATATTGCTATTGACTTATTTATGTCACAGAAGGTTTGATTGAAAGATTTCACAGGAATAGGGAATTGAGGAATTAGGCAGTGTGCATTCTCCTCTCAGCAAATAGAAGACACTGCATGAAGCTAGTAATACTTTAACAAAACATTCAGTGAAGTTTTTTTAATAATTAAAATGAAGTATAACACCTTGTAAACCAATGTATAATATTGGAGAAAATAAATGAAATATTTTTATCTGTATCAAGTTCCTCAGTGGACCTTAAAGAAATGAATACCAAAAGAAAAATAGCAAAAACATCTAAATTTTGCTATAGCATATGCTATTACTTTACATCTTTCTCTTGTTAGCTTTTCCTTGTGTTTTTTCTTTTTGTTTTTCCTCCTTCATGGTTAAGAAAATTAATATTCTAAGATCTAGCAAAGCTATTGTGATGCGGTAGACCACAACCACTTCTTCGTTTCCCTTAATGAATTACACAAACACATACTGGTAAAGACATCTTTTGCCTGGTGGCTATTATAAAATGTGATGTTTGGTGAGTGTTTAAAGACCCATTGAGTTATTAAAAGAGGAAGCTGCCATTACATTGAGATATATTGATGCCTTATTGTGGTTTATTGCCAACCATGTAATGACTAAATAAATTAAACAAAATAAAATAAGCAGACATCTCAGTGTTTTCTTTGTGAATCAGTACTAGACAGGTAAAGCTGTTACATTTTCTTAGTTCATATCTTTAAGAAGTTAAGATAACAAGAACAAACTGAAGGGAACACAGTCTATAAGTATATAATGTTTAAATTAAGTTGCTACTTATGTAGAAATGAAAGATCAAATCTGTTGTAAGAAGGCAAAATAATCTTGATTTGCATATTTAGGAGATCTCATCAGAAGAACACTTATTATTCCCATAGGTAGGCAAACTCTCATGGTGAAGCAGTTGTGTAGCGGGTGTGGGCATAGGTGAGGAACCTCCACTCACAAGAGGAGAAGGTTTGGTGAGCATCAGTTTAGGAGAATAGCCCACAATAATGGTGTGATGAGTGATTTCTGGAGACATGAGTGGGTTGGCAGAATGAGTAGAAAACTGGTAAGTGGTCTTAACCTGGGATGAATTTTGGAGTGGGAGGAAGGTACAAAAAAAAAGCCTATTCAGAAAAACAGTGAGAAAAATGTGAGGCTTTGGATCTTGACGCTGAGTGCCCTGGTAAGCAACCAGGTGAACTATAACCTTATGTTTTTAGGGGAAATCAAGACTGACAAAAATGATAGCACACTTATGGGAAGGGATATGGGAAATAGAGACCATTCTGGGGGCAAAAAAATAAATAAAATAGGGCATGCCATTTCTATCATCATAAAGCCCCAAGATAAATTAAAGTGAGAAATACTCTTTGTTCAGACACCCCGAACAGAGAATTCTCTTGAAGCTCAAAAGAGGAAAAGTGACTTATTTAAAGCCATAGAAGTATTTAGTTGCCAGGATGAATAGAGAATGCAGGCTGCTTCTCACCTTGGACATTACCATATGTTACTTGACCTGACATGAAGGGTAGTGAGTAGAGAGTGGGAAAGAATGATAGATGGAAAATAAAGATCCCAGGATGAAAGCGTTTCATCCAAATTTTGGATTTTCCACAGGTGGTCAATGACACCAGGTGGGAGTAACAAAAACAAGTCATAGAGGCACACCAGAGTTGGTCTTATCGGGCTGCCTGAACAGTAAGCTAAGTAAAATAGAATGTGAAAATAATATTCAAGTTGCCAATTGTAGAATGTAATGTTTCTTTAAATGTGATTACACTGATAATAGATGAGAGAACTTCCAAGAAGCAAGTGAACCAATGACCTTGATTACAGGGGAAGATGCCAACCTCAGCTGACAATGCAGGAGAAATGAGAGATGATATAGTATTTGGAAACAGGTCTAGGAAAGTCACCTGGGGACGACCTAGAGGATGGGGAGGGGAGAAGAATAACAGCACTGAAGAAAAAGAGCCAGTTAGAAAAGGCTATTGCAAATTAGTGAATCCAGATTTACTCTAGAAGGTAAGTTCTGTGAGACAGGAATTTTTGCAAGCTTTGTTCACTGCCATATCCACAGCTTTAAAAGTAGTGACTAGCACATGGTATGCATCCAATAAGTATTTGGTAGGCGGAATGGTGAGAAAATCCCTCACATAATTTTTTCGCATGCACTGCACATTGACACTCACCCATTATTAAAAGATACATTCTTAATATATTTTTATGTTGAAAGAATTCCCTTTACAAGCTGAAGAGTCCCCTGCAGCTCTAAGAATTATGTGAAGCACATCTAGTCATTCACCTTATTAAGTCAGTGTTCTCAACTGAGGGCACTGAATGGTAGAAGGTTGAGACCACCATGATGATTACATTATTATATTCCATTTGTTTTGAGGCATTAAGTAAAAATCTAATGTATATGCAAACAATTAACAATATAACAGTGATATTTTTGGCTATTTACAGGGTGTGGATAGATGTGTGTGTCTGTGTTGCTGTAACAGAATATGTGAGACTGGGTAATTTATTGACAGAAATGTATTAATTTATTAACAGAAATTTATTGGCTCTGAGTTCAAGGAGTTGGCACCTTGTGAGGGCTTTCTTGCTGTGTCCTCCCATGGCAGAAGGGCAAAAAAAGCAAGAGAGCAAGAGGAGGCTGAACTCATAAGAAACCCACTCCTGGAATAAGAGCATTAATCTGTTCATGAGGACAGTGCCCTCATGACTCAAACACCTCCCATTAAGTTCGCCTCCCAATACCACTGAATTGGAGATCAAGTTTCCAATACAGGACCTTTGGAGGACACATTCACACCATAGCGGCGTGCACATGCACTATAGGATGTTATATCCAGATGTACATCCATCCACGTACATCCATGCAATGTGTTCATAAGATTACCAACTGTAATTTTCTGCTTTATATTCTACTCACCCTTTTCTAGTTGTTTACCACAGTTCTTAACCATGTCTATTTTCTGATCCTTCATATATGCAAAGACAAAAGAATTGTTCCCTTTTGTTTGATATTGTTTTTATTTGTTTTTAATGATTTTTCCATTTATGTAGCTACCTCAGCAGAACATCAGAAGATAATACTTTCTACCACCCAAAATAGAGATAGCAACTGTTGAGAGGTGGACTGTATAAATATGAGAAAAAGACCATTTCAGATATGATGTATATGATATACATATAATTATTATATGTAAGTTATAATTACTATGGTAGTTGAGTTTGTACACTTTCAATATTCCATAAACTTCTCTATTTTTACTGGCCTATCCTCCAATAAGGGTGAAGCTGTGGGACTTTCTCTGCCTCAGCAACTTTGGAGGCCGCCTGTGGTGATTGGCACCATCACAGCCTGGCAGAATTGGGGATTCCTGAGTTCTGGATGGAGGAGGGGCCCCTCTGACCTGCTTAGAATTGTATTTGAGCAGAAAATAACCTCTCATTGCGTGAGGTCACTGCGATTACATTGCTTGTTGCAGTAACTAAGATAATAAATTTCCTTGACTAATGAAACTTTCTATAAGGCTTTAGTGAACTGATCCACTTCACAATAGTGGAAAAGAGGCTCAGCAGAGGAGTGAATCATGCACATCCCCTTAGGTGGGGCATTCATAATCTGAGTGTCAGTAGGTGGGTGAGGTCATTCATTATGTAAATCACTTAAATCCCCGGAGGGTACATTGTAAAAAGGAAATGGGGGTTGATTTCAGTGGTTCTCTCTGGATGAGTCTCAGAGGCTTTAGCTGGGCCTTCAGTATTTACGTGAATAGCAGTAAATACTCTGGGATAAGGGAAGGAGC
>NW_012118710.1:7482075-7484091 GCF_000951035.1 Colobus angolensis palliatus | reverse complement strand
CTAGTTGTTTACCACAGTTCTTAACCATGTCTATTTTCTGATCCTTCATATATGCAAAGACAAAAGAATTGTTCCCTTTTGTTTGATATTGTTTTTATTTGTTTTTAATGATTTTTCCATTTATGTAGCTACCTCAGCAGAACATCAGAAGATAATACTTTCTACCACCCAAAATAGAGATAGCAACTGTTGAGAGGTGGACTGTATAAATATGAGAAAAAGACCATTTCAGATATGATGTATATGATATACATATAATTATTATATGTAAGTTATAATTACTATGGTAGTTGAGTTTGTACACTTTCAATATTCCATAAACTTCTCTATTTTTACTGGCCTATCCTCCAATAAGGGTGAAGCTGTGGGACTTTCTCTGCCTCAGCAACTTTGGAGGCCGCCTGTGGTGATTGGCACCATCACAGCCTGGCAGGATTGGGGATTCCTGAGTTCTGGATGGAGGAGGGGCCCCTCTGACCTGCTTAGAATTGTATTTGAGCAGAAAATAACCTCTCATTGCGTGAGGTCACTGCGATTACATTGCTTGTTGCAGTAACTAAGATAATAAATTTCCTTGACTAATGAAACTTTCTATAAGGCTTTAGTGAACTGATCCACTTCACAATAGTGGAAAAGAGGCTCAGCAGAGGAGTGAATCATGCACATCCCCTTAGGTGGGGCATTCATAATCTGAGTGTCAGTAGGTGGGTGAGGTCATTCATTATGTAAATCACTTAAATCCCCGGAGGGTACATTGTAAAAAGGAAATGGGGGTTGATTTCAGTGGTTCTCTCTGGATGAGTCTCAGAGGCTTTAGCTGGGCCTTCAGTATTTACGTGAATAGCAGTAAATACTCTGGGATAAGGGAAGGAGCGTCTCTGTTTTGTTTTGCTTTTATTTTTCCTTGAACTTGAAGAAAAGTATTAAAGGAGTAGCAGGTGAATTTGGGAGTCCAGACTTGGTACTATCAGTATCAGTCAAACTGGGGGGACCTCAGTGAGACAGAGGGATAAAGGCAGAAGGAGAGCCAAATCTGTGTCTGCTGAATATCCATTTTTCTCCACATGCTGCCCTTTTTTGTTAGGCATGTCTACACAGCAGTCAAATGGAGGCCCAGAAGGGGACCTAATAACAGCCACCATGACCACCCAGAGCCTTGCCACCAGCTTGCCTGTGCTGGCTCTGTCTGGGGACTTGAACTTTGGGCCTCTCTGTACTTGTGTACTTGATTTGTGTGAACTCCCACCTTCTACAACCCTCAGGCTTATCTTGTGCCTGTAGCCTTTCCCAGTGATTTCCCAAAGGAACCGAACTAGAACTGCTTTTGCCAATACTGGCTTCTCTCAATGGGCTTGTGGGAAGAGAAGGGGGTTGGAGGTACATGTTAACACCTTTTTCCAGAATTACCCATCCTGAAAACCATCTGACTACTTTGCATTGTGTTTTAATAAGGGGATGGGGACAAATTGGTTTGGATCCAAATTTTTTGTTTTGAGTTAAGAAAAAATTACATCATAGATGCATCCTCTCAAGACTTTACTTATGACTACAATGACCCATCTCCTTTTCTGTTCTGTGCATCTGTGGGAAGTTTTCAACCAGTGTTAAAAATTGGAGTAGAATCATTTTTTTCTACTATGGAACATCTGTGAATCACCAGCTGGCAGGGGCTAGCGCCATGATTTTCAACTAATGCTTACTGAGTACCCACTAGGCTCTTGGTCTGAAATAAGCAGTGAAGTTACTATATTGAAAACCTTTTGAGGACAGTGCTTTTGTCATCAGTGACTCTATCATCTGGTAGTATCTTGCACACCAAAAGACCGCAATTAACAACATCTCTCGCTCTGGATTTAAGTCAGTTGTGCTATGTGAAAGCTGGAATAATTCTCTTTGGCTCAGGATTGTTTGCTGTCTTCTGCTGTTGGGTTAGGGCCATTATTTCTGCAGTTGCCTTTTAACAAGTGAGCCTTCAGATGACTCTATTGCAAACAAAAGTCTGGGAATTGAGTTGGG
>NW_012118710.1:7479991-7482025 GCF_000951035.1 Colobus angolensis palliatus | reverse complement strand
GCTTGTGGGAAGAGAAGGGGGTTGGAGGTACATGTTAACACCTTTTTCCAGAATTACCCATCCTGAAAACCATCTGACTACTTTGCATTGTGTTTCAATAAGGGGATGGGGACAAATTGGTTTGGATCCAAATTTTTTGTTTTGAGTTAAGAAAAAATTACAGCATAGATGCATCCTCTCAAGACTTTACTTATGACCACAATGACCCATCTCCTTTTCTGTTCTGTGCATCTGTGGGAAGTTTTCAACCAGTGTTAAAAATTGGAGTAGAATCATTTTTTTCTACTATGGAACATCTGTGAATCACCAGCTGGCAGAGGCTAGCGCCATGATTTTCAACTAATGCTTACTGAGTACCCACTAGGCTCTTGGTCTGAAATAAGCAGTGAAGTTACTATATTGAAAACCTTTTGAGGACAGTGCTTTTGTCATCAGTGACTCTATCATCTGGTAGTATCTTGCACACCAAAAGACCGCAATTAACAACATCTCTCGCTCTGGATTTAAGTCAGTTGTGCTATGTGAAAGCTGGAATAATTCTCTTTGGCTCAGGATTGTTTGCTGTCTTCTGCTGTTGGGTTAGGGCCATTATTTCTGCAGTTGCCTTTTAACAAGTGAGCCTTCAGATGACTCTATTGCAAACAAAAGTCTGGGAATTGAGTTGGGGAAAGGACCTTCACAAGCACAGTGGAATAGGCAAAATACCACTCCCGACACCAAGTTCTAATTTTGGCTATGCTGAGAGGTCAACTAGACACTTCCCCTCTTGGGGTATTAGTCTGTTCATCTAGCTATAAATATGTATAAAAACGCTTAAAAAGTTTTCTTTTGACTCTAATATTTGATGACTCTCTTTCACAGTATTTTCTCAGGGAAGTATTTTATGGTGTTGTATATGATATGCCAATAAGGAGAAAGGAGATGTGTATCTTCTGTGATTTAGAACGTGAACACTCTCTGGCCAACACTCTGAACCCTACCTCCAGGGTCAGAGCGGTAGCGTCGGCTGTTCTCACCACTGCCAATGAGAAGTGTCTTCCCTTCATTTATTTCAGAGCCAAGTTTTCCTCCTTTATCTTGTACCCTGCCTTCTGAAAGGCTACTGTGCTAGATTAGCCTCCAGTGACATTTCAGACCTCTCCTGAAAATTAAGGCAGCTTACCATCTATGGCAGTTTAGTCCTGTTTATTTTTCTTCTCAACGCTCAGGCTGGAAAATAAATGAAGGATTTTGCATATATATATATTTTTCCATTTCTTTCAAGCTTCATAGCCCAGGGCTTGGATGTTGTGTTGTGATGCTTTGATCACCCATTCTGGCATTAATATTGATTTCCATTTTGCTTTCCCCAGCCTGCTTTGCTCCTAGACTTAGGTCCTTCTCTGCAATCTTTGCATCTTATTCCTTCTGTGATCATTATAACGGGGCATTCATTTGAATCTTTAGCATCGTCTGTCCATTACATTTACCAGGCAGCCTCCTTGTAGGTCCTTCTGGTCTATCTGATGTGCTGTACTTGAAAAGATACTCCTTCTCATCTTCTTAGGTAATTTTCTTTGTGCTTTAAAAGTCATTTGCCTGCTTTCTGTGAGTCATTTCATTTAATTTTGAAATTATTCCATGGCCAAATTTTAATGTGTTCAAGCCTTAGAATGTAGCCCTTTTCTCTTTGATTAGTTTAAGAATGTCCTTTTCATTTCTCCTAATAACTTCTAGTTTGAATATTGCTTCCATAAGGCTGAGACTCATAGTATTTTATTTTTCTCTTTTGTCTTTTTTTTCTTTTTCTTTTCTTTTTTTTGGTCTTATTCATTACGTGTCATTTGGATATTTACTGGCATAGTTTTAAAATCTGCATCACATCATTGAAAATCAACCTCTGGTTTCTTTTTTTCACAGAATGATTTTTATGATGCTCACTATTTGAAGATGCAACTGCTGATTATGCTAATGTTTGTACAGAAATAATTATTCTTGAATTGGTATGTGGAGAAAATTTGGATGAATCCATGCACAGGCTATTCTGACACCCAA
>NW_012118710.1:7457110-7479221 GCF_000951035.1 Colobus angolensis palliatus | reverse complement strand
TAAGAACAAAATTTCAAGCATAAGACCATGCTTTACTTACAGAAATGTAGCTGTCTCATAAGGAGAAATCAGCATTGAGTCCTGATCTTTAATTTGGGTTTTATTTTAAATGCTTTTCAATATCAGATCTGAAACTGATGGTATTGAAATGTGTTAATAACATTAAACATTCTATGCTTTTTGATCAAGTGTGAGATATCTGAGGGAGCAAAAAGTCAAGTACAACATTCTTTAACCTGTTTTTAATTAGATCATTAGGGATTTTAAGCTCTATTGGTTGAATTACACTGCAGCTCCTCATTCTTAGCTATTGAGTTTATTTAAATTACATTTCAAACCAGGCATTGTAGAAGGGGGTTTTAGAAAATTTTCTGAGTGAAATAAAGGGCAAGTCTGGAGAGCATGATGTCTTTTTGGAAAGAGAGACTTAGAGAAATTTTATCTTTGGAGCTCAGAAATATCAATGTAGTTTACAGAAACATCTTCAGTACTGGATTGCAGCATTTTTCTTTTCTAACTGTTAAAAGTTTGCTCATACAGGCTTTGGAGAGCTTTATCCCTGCCATTTGGTGGTGTGGAAACACATAGAACAAGTGAGCCTACAAGCCTGAGGCAGAAAGTTACATGGAATTTCTAATAAATCGTTAGCCATTAGGAGTCTTTGGCTCCTTATGAGGGCAGTTTTCTTCTAGGAGAGAAGGACAATAAACGAATTAGAAATCAAGATTCCTGATCTCCATATCTGATTAGTGAGACAAAAGTGTCAATCCCATGACTCTGGAGCCCTCTATTAACAAAATGTACTGTATATAAAGGTTTCTCAACTTAAAAATAGATTTGTTCCAGCAATCCCACTATCATGTATATACCAAAGGAAAATAGATTGTTTTACCAAAAGACATGCACACATGTATTCATTGCAGCACCGTTCACAATAGCAGCAGCATGAGATCAACCAAGATGCCCATCAACAGTAGACTGGATAAAGAAAATGTGGTGCATATACACCATGGAATAGTATACAGCCATATAAAAGAATGAAATCATGTTGTGTACAACGACATGGATGTAGCTGGAGGCCATTATTTTAAGTGAACTAATGTAGGAACAGAAAACAAAATACCATTTTTCCTCACTTATAAGTGAGAGCTAAACATTGAATGCATATGGGAACAATAGACATAAGTGACTGCTTTGTCAGGGAAGGGAGAGAACATGGGTTGGAAGGCTACCTATCAGGTACCATGTTCACTGCCTTGGTGATGGCATCATTTGTACACCAAGCCTCCATGACACACAATTTAACCATATAACAAGCCTGAACACATAGCCCCTGAACCTAAAATGAAATAGCAAAAGAAAAGTACTTTAAAATGTGGTGATCTTGCACTCTGTTCTCTGGAATGCACCATTAATGGACTTACTTCTACTGTGTGTTTCCAATGGCAATCCCTAACAAATCACTCTGAGTTATCAGTGAAGTGTCATAAATATATTCAAGACAATTTTAGTCTACAGTATTTTATTGTGTTGTATTTCAGTAGCAAACTAGTAATTTAGATACATAATGTTGAACATATCACCTTTCTAGAACATAAATTCCCTATATATATTCTTAACAGTATGTGGTTCCACTGCCAAACACTATACTTTCAATGAAAAGAAAAGCTACAATCATAAACAGTAATATATGTATTGCCACTTTTAAGATAAATGAAAAGTCTACTAAGTTAAATTCTAAACTAAACAAAACAACCCTAATACAATCTGGACTATCTTGTAGAAGCAAGGCTTTGTTTTGTTGTAAGAGTTGTCAGTGAGACTAAGAATTCACACTGGATTTTGAGGATTGTCTTGGTGTTATAGTGACTCGATCCTTTTTCCTTGGTGGAGCTCCTGAGGAGTCCTTGTGAGTTTTCCTGGCAGAAAGAGAAGATATGTTTTTTCATTGTTCATTCTTACTTGTTATTGCAAAACAAAATAATCATTATTGAACAACTTTTTTTAATTGCTATATGTGGGAGTCTGTGTTTTTAGGATATGTCTATCATAGGAATTTACAAAGGTTTATGTTTTTGAGGCTTACATTCTAGCAAGTATAGAGTAGAAAAAACATAAGTAAGCAAATTATAGAGGTGGTAAGTGCTATGGGACAAACAAATAGGGTAAGATAAAGGAGATCAGGAATGGTTACCGTTGATATGGAATAATAACTCCAGACCCTTGGTCTGACTACCTACAATGATAGTTTCCCTTCACTGAGATGAGGAAGAATTTGGTAGAGTTTGTTTGGATGGTGGTGGAGGATAAGAAGTTTGTTTTTGGATGTGGATGGTTTAAGATGACAATTAGATATCCAAGTGGAGAAATGCCAAGTGAAGATGCAGAGGAGTGTCTAAACATCTGCAGTTTGTGAACTGAGAACCTGAGATGTTAATAGGTTCCAGCAAAGTGTCTCTGTGGCAAAATCTGCGGCAAGATGATATAATCTTGGTTGAAGCCAATTGACTTTATTTGCTTTCTAACACATAAAGCGGAGCACATATTTTATCGGACAAACATATCCTACCAGAAGAGGGGATTGACCTTTAACATTGAATAAAGTGCTGACTGCCCATCTGATGAGGCAGAGAATTTGGAGAGCAGAAGGCAGAGTTGTAATGTCATCCCTGTTTTTATCAGAGCTGAGGCAGTGTGTATTAGTGCAATATAAAATGACAAAGGCGGAGGTCGCAGTGAGCCATGATTATGCCACTGCACTCCAGCCTGGTGGTGGAGTAAGACCCTGTCTCAGAAAAGAAAGAAAAGAAAACAGAAAATTATCACAAAAAAACTAAAATCAGAACAATCAAAACAAAAACACCCCACCTTATAGAGGAGACTTGTGCCAAGTCTTCAGCCCCTACATGCTTAGCACAACATTTCCATTGACTTTCTGTATTTTGTAATAGTGAACTTGAGAATAAATTTTCTAATTGCTTCCCTAGCTGTTACATCTTTGTCAACCTTTGAGTTCAGGTATAAAGTAGAGATTACTCTTAAAAGGTATAAAATTGAAAAAAAGGTTAAAATAAAAGACATTAAAGATTAAATCCTATCATCTTGTTAATCAGTGGTTTCCATTAAAAAGTTACTTTATTAGTATCCACATACATATTTAATAACTGGATTTTGCAATGTGGATTGAGTTTTATATTCTCTCTTTTTATTTAACTTTATAATATGCTGGAGTTTTCACTGGGTGGGTATTTTGTTTGTTTATTTGTTTCAGTGTTTAATATCCCACTCTCCAATGCCCTCTGCTTTTCAAGATCACTAACAGCCTGATGATTTAGTTATCCAGACATTTATGTATGGCGGTGGATATATATTAGAGAGTCAAAAAGATTCCCTGAAAAATTGCATGTGAAATGTGAGAGAAATATATAGATAGATGATAGATAGTGCGTACCTGGATATTTAATTTATATTCCTCTTTGAACTTTCTTGAAGTAGGATCAAACTATATAAATTTTTTGTAGCTAGACTGAATAGTGAACATCTCTCCAGGTCTATAGATCAGAAGTAATCCTTGCTTTTAATACCCACATCATATTTCCTGTTATTAATTTACCATGATTTTCTAAATTGTTCCCTTATCGATGAATTTGTCCTTTTCCCTCCTGACTGTGGTGCTCATAAAGCATTTTATGCGTTTTCTGCCACAAAGGAAGCACACAAAAAATGCTAGGTATTACTATTGATAAACTTGACTAAGTTGAAAAGCACTAGAGCCAAAATTTGGGCACATTTCTGTCTATCTCCGAAGCCTACGTGCTGACATTGTTGTTCTAACTCTCCTCTTTCCTCTGCTCTGCCAGCTCCCTCTCTTCCTACTCCTCTTTTTCTAACAGTTTAAGTCACCTTGCCACACTTTCTAGTCACTTTGCCACAGTTGATGAACCACTGAAAATCCTCTTATATGGACCTGTAAATTGAAATCTATTGTCTAAATGAGGTCTGTTAATAATATTTTATTAATTTGACCAATATTTAAGTATTTACTTTGGTCTAGATTCAATAATAGGTGCTAGGAAACAGACACAGATGCTGACCTCATGAAACTTAGAGACTACAAATCAAATCAAACATTAAGAAATCTAACAATGAATAATTTGCAAGGTAACTACAATTACTTATATCAGTGTGTCATTAAAGAGATCCTTCTTTTTTTTTTTTTGAGACGGAATCTTGCTCTTGTCCCCCAGGCTGGAAAGCGATGGCATGATCTCGGCTCACTGCAACCTCCGCCTCCTGGATTCAAGTGATTCTCCAGCCTTGGCCCCCCGAGTAGCAGGAATTACAGGCACCTGCCACCATACCTGGCTAATTTTTGTATTTTTAGTAGAGATGAAGTTTCACCATGTTGGCCAGGCTGGTCTAGAACTCCTGACTTCAGGTGATCCACCTGCTTAGGCCTCCCAAAGTGCTGGGATTACAGGCATGAGCCACTGCACCCGGCCCCATTATTATTTATTTATTTATTTTTTAGAGGTGCTGTTGTTCATTCTCACATGAATTAGAGAGACTCTGAGCATTAGGAGTTTTGAATCTTGGTGGGCAGGCCTCCAAATCTCAGATTTATGTGGTTGCAGCACAGAATGATACAGAATCTACTCTAAGCATTGTGAACAAATCTGGTTCTGAAAAACTCTTCCTTCCTAGTTCACGGTGACATCTGAAATGAACTAGTGCTACCACACTACTGATGGTGACCAAATTTTATGAATTTGCCTATCTAAGTTAACTTGCCATAAATAGTTCAGTAATAGTTTATCTTTTCACATTTGCAGTCACCAGCAGGAGGTGTGTGTGGGAGAGATCAGTCATATTCTCTATATCTCATACATTGCTAGCAAACAAGTCTTCCTGAAGCATACCTTAGATTAGGTCATTCATTATGGCAGCTTTTGTTAAGGAAATTTAGTTTGAAAGGTAGAGACTGATCTCGGGACATAGAACATTTTAACGTGTTTGGCCACTTCTACATAGCAACATGACTTTCTCCAAAACTGGACTCTTTACTAACAGAGCAACCCAAGAATTTGTATCTCTCAATTTATTATAACAGGTAAGTGTCAAGGCACAAAGGAAATGAAGGGCTTTTCTCTACCCACCCCCAATCTCCATGGGGCCAAGAGGGTATTGATTTTCAAATACCATTTATGAGAGCAATGGTTGAATCAATATATTAACTTAGGATGAATCTCAATAACAGATAAAAACGTTTTAATTATTTTTTTTCTTTAGGCAGTTACTTAGACTGCTTTTATGACATTAGAAGCTCAGAATGTGGTTAACACAGGGCTGCTGGAATGAAGATTCTAAGCAGGAAATTTGTGCTGCATCCAAATGTGAGGAAATGAGGGGCTTCTGAACTGGCAGATCAATTGGCTGCCTCTAGAGACTTAGTTTCAATTGACAATATAATCATATCTGGATGATGACCCTTAAGGGAAGGCTGAGGTCCCTTATCTCTGCCTGTAGTGAATTAAGCATATTTATGTTCAATCACCAAGACATCAATGCCAAGTTCCTTGTCCAAAGCCCGTTAAGGGGGAAAAAGCAAAGAAAACAAGAAGGGAAAATAAAAACAACAACAGCAACCCCACGTAACCTCTCTACTGTATTTTTGTCAGAACTTTCACTGAGCAGCCAAAGGTTGGCGTTGGCTGTGCTCACTGTCTACGTTTCCACCGGGGCCAGCTGGGCAGCTACTCATGCCAGAATCTTTAGTTATTCTCATTTTCTTTTTTTGCTCACCCCACACCAATCTATCAGCATGTCTTATTACTTATCCTCTAATATAGCTCTATTTCCTTTAATATCTCCATTCCCATTATCAGTCCCTTATGCAAGGCACCAGTTCATCATTCCTGTGTTGCCATGGCTGCCTAACCCGTCTCCTCACTCCCACATGGCACCATTGAAGGCCATTATTTGCCTCATTTAAAAGTGATCTTCTTAGAAGGTAAATAGTGTCACACCACTCCTCAGCTAAGACCCTTCTATGGCTTCCCACTGACATGTTAGGAAAATTGCAGATACCAGGATGAAATATCAAGTAAAATAGGTATTTTACAGACTGAGACATAGCATGACTTGGGCAAAGGATCCTGGTGCTCTTTAAGAGTCTCTTTGACTTAATGTCATGGATCTTATTCCAAAAATAAAATCTAAAATTAATGCATACTATCTGCAGTTACTACACCAAGCACTTCATATCTCTTGCTTGATGCTTATAACAACCCTTTGGAGATGCTATTGTTATCACGATCTTTAGTGGAGGAGCTTAGAATGAATGACAAAGTCTAGACAACTTATTCAATATTGATACAGTAAGCAGAGCTGAGATTCTAACCCAGGAAGTCTAACTCCAGTTCTCAATATTTTAACAACACTAATAAATACAGTTGCCTTAAATAGATAGCTTTCTTTTAAAAATTGTTTTATTTTTACTGAGGCAGAGATATATGGTAGCAACACTCTAAGTCACTAACATAATACTTTATATAATTTCACTGGATCACTCTCCCCTATAGCAGGAGGAACCCAAGAGCTCAGGAGAAGCAAACCCTTAGAAGCAGGACACAAAGAAAGCAGGACAGGCAAGAGAGTAGTTGGTGGCATAATTAAAGACCATGCTATCCACTTCAGCATTTGGCCTCAAGTTCATTCTGCTGCTGAAGATCATACCAATAATAATTGTTCCTACATCTGCAGGACTAAGCTAATACTTGTTTCTAGAATACTGACAGTATAACATTTCTGTGAGATGGACAAGATGACTGGCATATATATCCCTTAAAGGTATTCATATTTTCAGATTCCAGAATGTTAGGAAGGATCCTGGCTTATTATTTTCTTAGTATGTGCTACATAAAGAGTATCTCATTTAATCTCCATAACATTTTTAGATGAGTAATTATTATTTCATGATGTGGTGGTACAAACTGGAGCATAGACAAGCTTTATGTAATTTTAAATCCCAGAGGCTTTATGAATATCCAGTGTGTTAATATACCTTGCTGCTTCATGGTACAACTCAGCAAACTACCTGCAGTATCCCAGTAGCACAAGCAATATGAGGCAGTGTAAATAACATAGGTTTTGAAGTCAGACTTTGCTTGTCAATCCTGGTTCCCCCTTTGGCTAGCAGTGAGACCCTGAGAAAAGTGTTAATTTTCCTGAGGTTTAATTTCTTGATCTGTGAAATGGAGATGATTGGAACCTAATATCTCTCATAAGAATTGAATGAAATAACGTATGTAAAGCCATGGTAGACGTAGGGGAGATGATCGAAGAATGTTTCTTCCAGATGATCCCCATTGTTTGCACTAGGATGGTAGGTATGAGTGGAACAGGACCTCCCAGGTTCTGGCCCCTCCTGCAGATCTCACCTTTGTTTTTCTGCAGCTTGAGGATTGCATGGGGGACCAGCTGACTATTTCCTAATGCTTTAAATGTCACACTGCTTTTTTTTTCAAGGCAATAATTTACCTTTGACAGTGATGGATTATTATTCTGCTTTGATTTATATCAGGGTTCCCATATAAGGAGAGAGTGGCATATCAATGAGGAGTGCTGCTGTTTTAAATATGGGAAATATTTTCAGTAATTTCCTAATTAGCATGAGTAAATATAAAAGCCATTTTTTGGGCTTTGTGAGGAGCACATTCTAATTTCTGTTGTACAGACGTATGGCTAAATTCCCTATGGAATAGCAACTCATCCAAAACGTGCTGTCTAATGGGATCCATCCCCTAAACACACAATAAGGTGCTTAGAGTGATGGCATTAAGCTGAATGAAGTCCAATACTAATACCAATGCTGATGGAGAGGGGGCCCAAGGAAGCGTTCAGTCTGAGCCTTTTCTTCTGAAAAATATTAAAATGATCTTTGATCTTTTCTACTCCATAGGACGCTTAGGAGGATTCGAACCTTTAAAAATTGAAACTTAGAGTCAAGTCATAATTTTTTAAATTATTATTAAGTAGATTTTATTTTCATCCTTATATCTGACTGGTTTGGTACGTGAGATCAAAGCTTGTGCTAGCCAGACTGTCTATGATTTGTCACGAGGGAACCAGGTAAGGAAATATGATTAAACAATATGTCTATCTTAACTAGGAAAAAATGCCAAGTGAGAACATGCTTCCCATGGATTAGTTATCATTATTTCCCATATGAAAAGTATCACACATTTCTATTTTCATCTTAAGGAAAAGTTATTTGGAATTGCTACTCTGTATATTCATATTTTGAAATAGAAGAAACCTTTTCTCCTAATGCATCCTCTGAACCATTAAGGAAACCCAGGCTAGGAGATGAGAACTGACTTTCCCAGGGTCATACAAACGACATGTGAGGTGAGAGTCTCAGTTTTAAGGCTACCAGGACATGACTCAGACTAGACAGTGACAGAAGCCAAGGCCACACTACCCCACCCCCCAGGTCACTAAGGCATAACTAAGATTTGCTAGATAATTTTTACTGTGCTCAAAGCCTAAGTAGTTTTAGTCTAGTTACTCTTCTTACAAGGCAAAAGTTCTCAGTCTTTGGAATCTCACCATGGCTGCTGATCTGGTAATGGGTCACAGCACTCCTGATGAATGCCTCATGAAATTGAGATGATATTGCCTGATGGTTATTTCTTTGTGTCAATACGGCTGGGACACAGTGCCCAGCTATTTGGTCTGACATTATTCTAGGTGTTTCTGTGAAGGTGTGGTTTTGGGTGAGATTAACATTTAAATCAGTGGACTCTGAGTAGAGTTTACCCCTCATAATATGAATGGACCTCAACCAATCAGTTGGAACAAAAACTCACCTCATCTAAGCAAGCAGGAATTCTGACAGCTGACTTCCTCTGGATTCAGAGCAAAGCTCTTCCCTGGGTCCCCAGCCTGCCTATCTTCCTTGCAGATTTTAGACACATCTAGCCCTTCACAAGTACATGAGCCAATTCCTTAAAATCAGTCTGTCTGTCTCTCTGTCTCTCTGTCTCTCTCTCTCTCTCTCTCTGTCTTTCTCTCTCTCTCTGTCTCTCTCTCTCTCTCCCCCGACACACCCACACATCCCCCACATCCCACAGCCTATTAGTTCTAGTTCTCTGGAGAACCCTGCTCATACTCGATTTGGGTACTAACAAGTGGAATGCTGCTGTAACAAATATCTAAAAATGTGGAGTGGCTTTGGGACTGAGTGGGGGATATAGGCAGAAAGAGTTTCGAACTACATGCTAGATAAAACCTGCATTGCCTTGAAGAGACTGTTGGTAGCAACGTGAACATAAAAGGAGCTTCTGGTGACAACTCAGATGGAAATGAGGAACATCATAGTGGACATGGGAGGACAGCTGATCCTTGTTATTAAACGGCAAAGGACTTGACTGACTTGGTTCCTAGTGGTTTGTGGAAGGCACAATTTGTAAGTGACATAAGCTTACATATTGGTTTGAAAAGATGTCCAAGCAAAATATTTAAGGTGTGTTCTGGTTTCTCCTTACTGCTTATAAGTAAAATATGAAAGGAGAGAGATAAATGAGAAATTGATAAGCAAAAATCAGAACATGAAGATTTGGAAAATTCTCAACCTGTCTATATTGCAAAAAATTGAGGAAATGCGTACTGGAGAGCATACCAAAGGTGGTACTGAGCAACCGTTTGCTAAAGAGATTGTGGGTATAACCCATGGATACAATCAGCCATCTCAGCAGAGGACAGTAGAGATGCGCTATGCCAGCAGAAACACTGCTACCTGGGACTAAAGGTTGCAGAGATGGGACAAAATGAAGGAAGACTGGTAGAGTTCTTGGATTCTAAAGGATGAGACAATAGAGCTATCCAGCTGTGAACATGCATTATCTTTCAAGAAAATGATAGAACGACCCAAAAGATGACTCAGAAATCAGCAGGGGTGCCAGTGCCACCATGAGCCTGGAGGTCACAAGTTTGGAGGTGGAGACTGTCTCCTCCTGGACTTTAGCAGGCCAGGTTGCCTCTGAGGGCCTTGGGGACTGGGCTGCTTTCCAGGATCGCAAGGGTAATGCTTCTAACCCAAGGTACTGGAAGGCAGGGTTGCTACCTAGTGGCCCTGAGGATATAGCATTAAATCAAGGAGGATGACCCTTAACATTGAATTGTATTTTCTCTGCTCTGTTTCAGACTTGCTTTATATGATCATATTCTGCTTTCCTTTTAGGGCTCTCATGAAATAAGAATGTCTGTCTTATGCCTATCCTACCATTGTATTTTGGAAGCGGATAACTTACCTGGTTTCACAGATTTGCGATGGCACAAGGATTTTGCCTTAGGATGAATCACACTTCAATTCTCAACCACACTTGATTTAGATGATATTTAGAGATTTGACATTTGGAGTTGATGATGGAATGGGTTTGGGTTACTAAGTTGGAGATAAATGGATTTTGCATGTGACAGGAACTTGAGTTTGGGGGCGGACTGTATAAGGCAGAGTATTATGGGCTGAATTATCTACCCCTAATTTATTTTTTACTTTTTATTTTATTTTATTTTATTTTGAGAGGGAATCTCACTCTGTTGTCATCTAGGCTGGAGTGCAGAGGCATGATCTCTGCTCACTGCAGCCTCTGCCTCCCGGGTTCAAGCAATTCTCCTGCTTCAGTCTCCCAAGTAGCAGGGACTACAAGTCTGTGCTGCCACATCCCAGCTAATTTTTGTATTTTTGGTAGAGATGGGGTTTCACTATTTTGGCTAGACTGGTCTTAAACTCCTGACCTCAGGTGATCCACCTGCCTCGGCCTCCCAAAGTGCTGGGATTACAAGTATGAGCTGCTATGCCCGGCCACCCCCAAAGTTCTAACACCCTAACACCCAGCCACCCCCAAATTCATATGTTGAAGTTCTAACACCCAGTGTCTCAGAATGTGATTATGTTTTCAGATAGGGCATTTAAGAAGGTGATTAAGTTAACATGAGTCCATCAGGGTGGTTTTCCTTAATCTCTCCTTAGTCTAATCTGACTGGTGTCCTTATACGAACACAAATTTGGACACACAGAGGAAACACTGTGTGAGGACATGCAGGAAAAACAAATTTGCCAATACCTTGATCTTGGACTTTCAGCCTCCAGAACTGTGAGAAACTAAGCATCTGTTGTTTAAGCCACCCAGTCTGTGGTATCATGTTATGTCAGCCCTAGCAAACTAATACACTTGGCACAATTTTCCAATGATATTATTCTGAAATGTTAACTTATTAAGGAGCCCGTTGTATTGGTGCTGTCTACTTCTACAAACATGTAGCTTTGGTTTATTGCAAACGTTTAAACGTTATAGCCTAGGGTATTCCATCTGTTTTGAAATAATGAGACATGATCTGAGACAAGCCCATCAAAGATTTATGTTCAGTTATAATAACATTCAACTTTGGTAGATTTCGTGTTATTTATTTTTTGGTTGAAGATGATGTTTTAGATTCTATACTTAGTAAATATCATCCACTAAAAAGAGAGAGATCACTATTCATATACAAACCTTGATTTTTATTTAAACATAACCCAGAGGAAAGGATACATTATGAAGATATTATGTTTGTTATAATACTTTATGAATATGATTGTTGGTTGTTTTTTGTAACCAGGGATTTTCTTATTTAGTAATTCCCTTTCCTCTCTTTTGGTAGTCACTAGAAACAAAAGTACAGAAATGTCTTGTTTTGGTTTATTAACAATTTTGGAGCAGGGCATTATGGCTCATGCCTATTATCCCAGCACTTTGGGAGGCTGAGGTGGGAGGATCACTTGAGGTCAGGAATTCGAGACCGGTCTGGGCAACATAGCGAAACCCCATCTGTACACCATTTTTTTTTTTTTTTTAATTATCCATCTCTACAAAAACGTTTTTTAAAAAAATTAGCTAGATGTAGTGGTGCATGCCTGTAGTCTCAGCTACTTCACAGGCTGATCACTGGAGCCCAGAAGTTCAAGACTACAGTGAACTGTGATTAAGCCACAGCACCCCAGCCTGGGTGACAGAGCAAGACCCTATCTCTTATTAAAAAAAAAAAAAAAAAAAGAAAAAAGAATTTTGGGTCTTCATGGAAGATAACTTTCTGTAATAGCTTTTATATATCAAACTTGAAATAAACACCTGAAGAATCTTTGATGGTAATGTCTTTAAGCATACTATGTAATGCGTTAGATTGGTCTGTCAGGTACAGTAGACATGGATTAAGCGTTTATGGTGTTTCAGAGGCTTCATCTTGAACATTATTATTTTACAGGCCTCTGGAAGAACCAGTACTGTCAGAAGCTACTAGAGGGTTTTGAGCTGTTTGTTATGTCATCAAGTGGCTTCAGGTTGTCATCTGACTGGACCTGTCAGGAATAGTTTTATAGTTTTTATTTTTAATTTTTACCAAAATTTTCTCTATTTCTGGTCTTTTCTTTTTCTTCATTTTCATCCACTTACCTATGGAATTCCTTTTCGTCATTCCTAATTTTATTTATTTATTTTTTCTTCACCGTGTACTTAAAATAATTGAATTGGTAAAAACTGGTTGCAACGTAAGCATGAATAGTTTTGGGTTATATGCCTGATTTTTACTACCTGAACTTTGCTGCTTTAATATTACTTATTAAGGGTTTACCATTGTTTTTTATTTGCTTGTTTATATTCAGATAGTTGCGGCTGCTGAGTGAATTGTAAAAGTGGAATAGGTATCAAAAAGGACATCTTTCCAGGAGGTCTCTCTTCATGATCTTTGATGACTTTGTGAATGTGAAATAAAAATGCCCTGTTTTAGAGGATGTGTGATTATCTATTTGCCATGTATTTTTTTAAATAAGCATAAACTGAGCTAGGGTGATACTGGCAATTAACATAATGATTTACATGATAGACTTGGCTTTAAACAATAGGCTCGCCGGGCGCGGTGGCTCAAGCCTGTAATCCCAGCACTTTGGGAGGCCGAGACGGGCGGATCACGAGGTCAGGAGATCGAGACCATCCTGGCTAACACGGTGAAACCCGGTCTCTACTAAAAATACACAAAATTAGCCGGGCGAGGTGGCTGGCGCCTGTGGTCCCAGCTACTCTGGAGGCTGAGGCGGGAGAATGGCGTGAACCCGGGAGGCGGAGGTTGCAGTGAGCTGAGATCCGGCCACTGCACTCCAGCCTGGGTGACAGAGCAAGACTCTGTCTCAAAAAAATAAATAAATAAATAAATAAAAATAAACAATAGGCTCATGGGTGATAGATTAGATTATACCTGGCTTACACAAGAAATGCCATTATTTAAAGAAATTCCAATGCTAGATTATTACATCACCATTTTGTTTCATATTAACTAATTTTTTAAACTTAAATTGTTATATGGCCATTTACATAAGATGAGAGACTCCAACATCATTATCCTTGGTAGTATTGTAACATACTCAAAAATATACTCCAGGGAGTAGGCAACACTGTAAAGTGTGTGTGTGTGTAGAGATCCACAACTAGAAGTACCTGTTACTGGTTTGCAGCATCTAGGAGGAGTGCTCTTATTGACAAAGTGGTACTTTGTTGTACATGTATCCTTTAGTTTGATTAATTTTCCTGCTAGTATGCCATGTCCTGCATCTTGTATTTTAAACTGTGTTTTCTTATTTATTCTACTCTTAGACCTTTAAATGCCAGAAACTGACCAGCTGTCAAATACATATATTAAATATTATGTAATTACCTTATGTGAGAATAGTTGAGTCCCTTCTTCCTTAGCTTTTCCTTTTGCCCATTTTCTTCTCATCCCCTGTGTAACCACATAAAAGCAAAGGAGTATGATTTGACTTGCTTTTGAAAGGTGGCTTTGCCCGGAGCAGTTCCCTGTAAGTGATAGTCTCAAATGTTTCACTTACTAATTTTATTTACCTTCCATTGTTTCCAGAACATCACTTTTCCTTTTTTTTTTTTTTTTCCTGCCTTTCCTGCCTTTCCTAGGGTCCAAATGTGAGTCTGTATTTCAGTGCCATTATTTCCTTAAGCAAAGAATGAGCTCCAAGTTTAGGTCAAATGCAACAGATAGCTATGTTATTACTCTGCCCTGAGAGCTTAGTGATTTCTTTCTCTTATCTTTCATCTGTTTTCTTTTTATTTTAACTGTGACATGAAGTAACTTAGAAGAATAATTTTGTCAGTGGGGTATGTTGCATCTGTCAGAGCATTTTGAGAAGGAAAATATGTAAAGAGGGAAATATAAAGTTGCTACTTGCATTTTCATCCTTACTGAGGAAAAACTAAAGTTGGCCATCAGTGATTGAGAACTTGGGTTCTCCCAAGCTGTTGTACGTATGACAAACATGTAAGGGCAAGAAGGATTTTTCTTCTTCCTCTGAAGTTTTTAGTCTGCTATTATTAACTGACAGTAGACAGATTAACAGGATAAAAATATGTAAATTTATTAAAGTACATAAGCACAGGAGCCACAAAATATGAGACTCAAAGAAGGGCCAGATGGTTGAGGCTTAAATGGCCTATTCATGGGGAGAAGGAAATTAAGAATGTAAGCAATTGGTGAAGGGTAGTAAATGATTTTCAGGAGAAATAAATGGGCCCAAGGAGAAGATACTAGTCTGTAAATGATTCTCTTAGAGAACTGGCCACGACTGGCAAATTATGGGAAGGTGAGGGGCAGAATGGTACTGCAAACAAAGATTGTCTTGTTGTGCAAGCAAGCTCTCCTAGGTAATCTTTCAGAGGGGTGCTGAAACAATAGATGAAAAGTCTGGATGTGGTGAAGGCTTTGTCTCTTCTCTGTTTAATCTTGGTTATCCCATGAAATTCTTAGGGTGGCGATCCTAAGACAATTGCCTTTCTTTTGGAGGAAGTTTTCCTCAGTCTGGCAAGGGAACTTGCAGAGAGAGCTCTTCTCCGTGCTTTGGGAGGAGAGACAATAGGTTAATAAGTCCTTGATTTGAGGCAGCTTCTAAGACCCTCTAGTTTTCTTTAATTCAATCGTTCTCAGCATGCCTAAGCACTTTACTTTGGGGCAGCATTCTGTGTACCCCAACAACAATTTAAATTTGTTCTTCTTCATACTTCAATTTCACTAACAATTAAGATTTGCTTCAATAAAGTCTGTGACAAAAAAAAAAAAAAACACCAAGAAACAAAAACAAAAATCTTGAACAGTTTGCCTTGTAGTCAAGCATCTGTTCCTAGTCTTGAAAATAGGAAATGTGTTATCCATCCCACTGTGAGGAAGTATCTGGGTTGTGTGTGTTATGAAATGTTGTGTCAAAGTGGGTCTGGAAGCCAGTTGCTTTAAAACTTGATAGCATTTTCTTATGTTGTTGGTCCCGTCTTTGTAATTAATAAATTTGCCTTTCTAGCTGGCAATTAATTTAAAGGTGGCTTTAGGTTGTTTCTATCTCAAAGCAAAACAAAAAAGCAAACCAAAAAACCCATGCTCCCAAATGGAATTTAATGAAAAAGAGTTGTTGGTGTTACAAATATGAAATAATAATATTGAATATGGAATATTTGGGACTTTTTAAACAGAATAATATTGTGTTTTTCTATGTGAAGTTTGTTTTGTAGGATGCTTTAAAATGAGCTTCAATGGAGATTTTCTTTAACACTTTATTCTCCATATTTCCATGAATAAGACTCTGCATTTATAGGTTATACTAGAATATATCATGTGGAAAGTTACTAAAATTGATAGGTAAATTTTTTTAAGCAAAGGAAACATATATGAAAACATTCCAAAGTGATTTTTAGTTATTTCGTTTTAAAATAACCAATATTTGAATACACTGAGAGAGTACTTAAGCAACCTTCCAGCAGTAGATCGTTCTATTTAATACAGTAGATCCCAACTGAAAAGTCAAGCTCTCAAAGTGACCTTTCTTATCCTCCCTATCTTTTTTGCCTATTCTGAATTTTTGTTGTTTCACTTCAGCTGTCTCTTTCTCTCTTAAACTCTAAACAAATATACAAACTAACTTTTCTGTGAAATTATTAGCATTTAGTATTATAAAGTTAAAAATAAAATGATGCTATTTCTCATAATAAAGTATCTGATTAAGTATTTGGTCTCTTTAGAAATGCTCCTCAGACTTTAATCCAAAATGTTTTCAAAGAACATGAAATAATTTATTAAACACACTGTTCTCTAATAATATTTTACATTATAATGAATTTTTATTTACATATTAGAGTTATTTCCCTTGATAATAGAGGTATGATATAATAGCTTATAGCTTGTTCCTAGAACTTCTAGAAACTTTACTTCTACTACAATATTTTTTGTTACTCTTCAAAAAATCCTGTAAGAATGCCAAGTAGTATTATATTCATTTTACAGACAGAAAATCAATAATCTCTAGAAAGAATTGATTTCCTAAGAATTACAAATAGTGACCATGATGAAAAGCAGCCCTCCCCATTCAACTACTTGCTATTCAAATCATTCATATACCCTGGCAGGATTCTAATTCTGAAAGCTGTGCCTTGCATAAGTTGAGTCAGTGTTTGGAATATTTATTCGGATACAATTGTCCAGAATAATTCTGACAGTCCCCATCTATAACATGAAAATGTATTCGTTATATTTTTTGTGTGTGATTTAAGTTCTTTATCTTTCCAAGGGTATTTTAATTCTATTGTGTGAAAAGGGATTTTTATTTGCTCTGCTTTAATTATACTTTTGTTTTTTAACTGTTTCATTCTAAGAGTCTCTAAAGGAGACCCTTAGAACATGTCTCTGATATTTGTTCTAGCCTATATTTTAGATTTCTTCCTCCACAGGGTGGCCTCTAAGGGCTTTGGATTTTGAATAAAGGAATGGTACTCAGGAGATAGACAAGTTCTCTCCCAGGGGACCGATCCAGTGAGGGTTAGGATTCTGCCCAGGGAGAGAAAAGTAGTGACTGAGTTGAGACTGGGAACTTGACAGCCACGGTGTTGCCAAGCAATGGTTTAAAGTGTGTTTTTCATCATGGGGCAGAGAGAGAGACCGAGGACTCTGTACTTGCCGTAGGTGCTGTCATACTTCAGAACAGCAACACGGGAATGAGATAAGGAAAATATGTCAAAATATCTTTTTCCTAGCAAAATTTTGGAGTGTAAGTATTTGTATTTGGTGGGAAGAGGTCTTCCTATACCAAATAGGAAGAGAGCCTTGATTTAGAGCAGGGGTGTCCAACCTTTTGGCTTCCCTGGGCCACACTGGAAAAACAAGGATTGTCTTGGGCCACACATAAAATACACTAGTGAAAGCTGATGAACAACAACAACAAAAAAACAGCAAAAAAAATCTCATAATGTGATAAGAAAGTTGACAAATTTGTGTTGGGCCACATTCAAAGCTGTCCTGCAGGTTGTGGGTTGTACAAGCTTGATGTAGAGATCAGCCTTAAAGGTAATTTCTGCCTGACTTACAGGAAGGTGAAGGTTTACCATATTTCCATTCTGGTGCCCCTGTCTGTGCCTCTCAGAGACTAGTTCTCACTTTACCTGGGTTCAACAGGGATAAAGACAGTAGAAATCTAATTTCACAAGTGTGTGCAAAAATTTCATTGAAATACTAAGTAACAGGAGTAAAAACCCTATTTTTTGACCCACCTGTCAAAGAAGAGATTTCTTACTCATTAATAAAAGGTGTTAATGTTTAACCACTACTAATGGAAGTTATCCTTTCAACAACTATTTAAGGTTGAGTACCAGTGTAAGTTCTAAAGATACAATGCTGAAAAAAGGGACCAAAGCATATGTATTCCCTTCTTTCAGGCAACTTTACATGGTGGCAAAAGGGGCAGAAATTAACCCACCTCATCACAGTGGGGAATGTTTAATTGCAAACTGGAATTAGGTTTTAGAAGAAAATAATTGTGATTCTTTGAGAACAATAACCAATAGGGCTGACTTAGACTGAGGGTTGAGTCTAAACTGCTTTGGTTAGTTTTCCCCAAGATAATTCTTCAGCTGCAGTCTACAGGAGGAGTAGAAACTGAGCAGGTGAGGTTGGGGTAGAAGAGGTTGCACACACAGATACGTAAGTATCTGTGAGGTAGGGGATGGGGGAAGACTGGAAAGAGAGGAGCTAGAGTCATGCTGAATCGCTGAGGTCAATTGAAGCAATGTGGTCTTCATCTAAGGACTTTTGGAAGCCAGTAAAGCATTTGTAAGCAGAAAAGATCTTTCTGGCTGTAGTATAGAGAACAGTTTGCTGTGGGTGTCAGAGCTGATGGGACAGACCGTTGAAAAATCTATCGCAGTAGCCAGGGAAAAGAGAATGCTAATTTACGTTAAAGTAGAGCAAGATGGAAAGAGATGAATAACTCAAGAAATAGTTTTGTAGGCTAACGGTGGAACTCAGGGATGGGGCAGTAATGGAGGGTTAGGAGAGAAGGGAGGGAGTCACGCGTCACTCCTACTTATGTAATTTTTAAAAACAGTTCTATTAAGATATCGCTTATATGCCATAAGATTTCCCACTTTTAAGTGTACAACTCAATAAATTTTAGTATATTTTTAGAACTGTACTGCCATCACCAAAGTCTAATTTTAAAACATTTTCAACACCCTAGAAAGAGATTCTATGCTCATTTGCAGCCACTCCCCATTACCATCCCTAGCCCTACAAAACAGCTATTCTACAGATTTGCCTTTTCTGGACATTTCATATAAATGGAATCACAAGTAGTTTTTCAAAAAATCTGGTTTCTTTCATGCAGCATGACGTTTGAGGCACACGTGTAGGGGAGAAAAAAGTCTTTTCCTCACCCATCCTACATTCTTGACTGAGGCCACTATAATAAAGATAGATTAACAAAAGAAAAGCATACACATTTATTTAATACACCTTTTATATGACCCGGATGCCCTCATAGGGAAGGAAGACCCCAATAAATGATTAAATTTGTGTATTTTTATGCTAGGTTTGATGGAGAAGTAGATAGTCATGGAGAAATAGAATTGGACAAAAGAGAATGATCTAATGGTCATACACTAGGGGATACTTAGCAAGGTCCATTTGTTCAGGATTTTCTCTGGGTCTCTCCCCGTGTTCCTTCTGGGTATAGGGAGGTACCTCTGGAATAAAGGTCTTATGACCCTCAGAAAGTCAGACAAGCTTTCCTAGGTTGTTAGACCTGCTTCAGGGGACAAGACTGGGAAAAAGTGAGGGTGACCTTCCTACTGCTGTTTTCGCAAATGCCGGGGCAGCATGTGTGAACTCCATCACATTTATTCTGTGGCCCTCTCTCCAGTTTGAAACCTAGTGGTTCCTTTATTTTAGAGGGGTAGCACCAGCAGAGAAGCAGTGCTAGCAACAGCAAGGGAGAGATGATTAGTTAGATTTTGGACATACCGTGTGTGAGATGTCTTTTGGACAGTCAGTGGAAATATCTAATTTTTACAGATGGTAATGGAAGCAAGGAGCATGGATAAAAAAAAAAAAAAAAAAAAAAAGGATGGGGGAAAATTATGGCCTAGGACTGTGCCTTGTAGAACTTACAACATTTTAATGGTTGTATAAAGGATAAATTGGAAGGAAACCAAGAAAAGGGGTGTCCGTTGAGATAAGAGGAAAACCGGCCGGGCGCGGTAGCTCGTGCCTGTAATCCCGGCACTTTGGGAGACCGAGGCGAGTGGATCACATGAGGTCAGGAGTTTGAGACCAGTCTAACCAACATGAAGAAACCCCATCTCTACTAAAAATACAAAATTAGCCAGGTGTGGTGGCAGATGCCTGTGATCCCAGCTACTCGTGAGGCTCAGGCAGGAGAATCGCTTGAACCCAGGAGGCAGAGGTTGCAATGGGATGAGATTGCACCATTTCTGTCCAGCCTGGGCAACAAGAGCGAAACTTCATCTCAAAATGAAGAAAAAAAAAAAAAGGAAAATCAGGAGCAAAGTGAAGAGAATATTTCAAGTAAAAAGGAATTGTTAAAGGTCATATCTGTCAAATGATACTGACATGTCTACTAAGTCAGGGGCTGAAAGTTTCCATTGGTATTATTATCTTGGATGCCATTCTTGATCTGGGTGGGAGCTGTGTTGCTTGGAGTAGGTTGGTTGGAGCAGATTGGAGGATGTTAAAGACTGGGTGACAAATCGCGTGAAAAGATGCAAAACCATCCTTCTGTGAAGAAGAGAGATATGTGGAATGTAAATCTGAATGATGTTTTTAAAAACATGGTAGCAATTTGACCATAGCTGAATATTGACTAGAAGGATCAATACAGGAAACATGCAAAGTTATATATAGGAAAGAGATGACAAACATGATGGGTGAGCAAAGTGGAGGAGTGAGATCAAAGGCATACTTGGAGGAATAGGAAGCTGGATGCTCCTCCAGTGTACTGGGAAGGAAAATGCAGGACTAGGTGGAGATATGGGTAGATTTATGTTGGTTTTAGGAATTACCATTAGCTATATTGATGCATTTGCATGGATATGACGGGAGGTTGGCTGAATTTAGTCATCAGACATCAGCACAGAGCCATGGTGATTGTGTATAGAAGATCCACAAACCCGGATTTCTTGGCTCAAAACTCATAATCGCTAAAGGAAGTGTGTGATTTACACCATAGTTGGCAACATTTTTATTTTTCAGAAATAACCTTGTGTATTTTTATTACTTTTTATTTCTATGTTCTTCTTTCCCTATTAGATCCTTCTCCTTTAACACTTGCTTCCAAGCATTCAGCTTTGAAACTTTTCTTGCTTGAAAACAGGAACCCAACCAATTCAGTATAAAGCAGAACGTGAATAACACTACAGTAAGCACCTCTACCATTTGAATCAGCACTTGCCTCCTTCACACCCCTTAACTTTAATCATGACAATTGATCTGCAAATCAAGTTGAGGGAAGAGCTTGGGGATTGGTTCAGACGAATAGCTTCAATAAATGAAATGTTTCTCTAGCTAAGAATAAACACCACACCACAGGGGCAATTATGATCAGGGCAAGATTCAGTTGTATTTTTTACTATCCTCCTGCCAGTTTGCAAGTCCATGCATTAGCAAACATTTCAGACCTAAGGGCTGGTGGGGGCCTACATTAAGTTGATAATTGCACTTAAGAGAAAACTGAACTTTAGCCATCGTTTGTGGAAGATTGAGTATTAGCCTTGCTATCATTCAGTTCTCCCTCTTGGTTGTTTATCTCTGATTCATCATAACTTAACTGACCGAATGACAGAAATTTCCCCACCCAACAAACCACGTGTGATTCAGTGACTGTACTGAGCATACGAAGATCATTTGTTGGAGAAACTTTGTTCTCTGGAGTGAACACTTTTAAACAAATGTGGTAAATATATTTTAATTATGACTGTGCTGGCATCATTTAGCCAGAGGAAACATTTTTTTGAGGAGTCATTTAATCTCCCTTTGAAAGTTTTGGTTTTAATATAGAAAAGCTTTATGAGAAGGGTAGTTTCGAGGGAGGAATGGGGCCCAGGACAAGCTCCAGGAGCACTACAAGCTGTTTATAAGCAGCATGGAACAGGCCTGTCTTCATTCTCAAGCAGGGTATTAATAACATGGAACAGTTAATGCCTTATATTGCTTCCCTCAGCTATTTCTCATTAGTTGGAGCATTGCATGATATTGAAAAACATCCGTGAATCATGCAGACACAAACGTTTCATTTTCTCACCCCCCACCCTTACAATGTTTTATTAATGCTTATACTGGAAATGCAAACTATCTGATACTCTAATTGGATTCTGTGCAAGTGGAAATATCAAATTGGGAATAGTAAACATCTTGCACCACTCAAACCCTAAACAGTATTAAACAACAACAAAAACAAATTGTCACCCTCACCTTTCATTTTAAATTATTGATTTCAAATTTGAATGACATTAAGCCATGTATTCTGATAGTATTAATTAGTTTTCAAGGAAATATGTCTTTGCCTCTTGTCTTAGTCTGTTTTCTGAATGAGAAAATAAATTTATTTATTACAGTTCTGGAAACTGGGAAGTCCAAGAGCATAGTGCTAGCATCTGGTGAGGGCCTTCCTACTGCATCATAACATGGTGGAGAGCATTATATGGCGAGAGGGAGAGAGCAAGAGAGAGCTTGCTTTTAT
>NW_012118710.1:7455395-7456440 GCF_000951035.1 Colobus angolensis palliatus | reverse complement strand
TGATTTCCTTGCCAACAATTTTTTTTAATTGGTGACTGTGTTAGCAACAGAACACCTGTAGTCTGTTTTCTGAATGAGAAAATAAATTTATTTATTACAGTTCTGGAAACTGGGAAGTCCAAGAGCATACTGCTAGCATCTGGTGAGGGCCTTCCTACTGCATCATAACATGGTGGAGAGCATTATATGGCGAGAGGGAGAGAGCAAGAGAGAGCTTGCTTTTATAGCAAAGCCACTCCCATGATAAGGAGCCCACTGTCCTGATAGTGACACTAACCCATTCATGAGGGCAGAGAGACGATGTTTTTTAACACATTAACTTTTGGGGGCTGCGTTTAACCCGTAATGTCTTTTATTGACCCTATTAGGCTTGTAAGATGTTAAGTACTTCTATTAAACCATTTATGTTCCTATTCAACTGTATATTTATGTGACCCAATGAATTAAATATTTTATTTTCTGTGGAAGTCATCCTTGACATCTTTTTTTTTCTGAACTTCTCACAACACTGTCTGTAAACCGTATTTATGCTACTCATCACTTTATATTTTAACCCACTGAGGTTTTTGACCTTGCCTACTAGGCTGTGGGCATCTTGGGCTGGTTATTATCCTCATACTTAGCACAGACCCTTGTATATCATGGCTGCCTGATAAATGATTGGTGATTGATTGAATGCATATGTATGAGTGAATGACTTAAAGCAAAAGATCAGGCTGAATGCATTGGATATTTTCCACATTTAGGGGCAAGGGACAATGACAAGTATGACATTTTAAAATGTGTTACTTAAAAATAGAATCCAAAACCTTTCTAATAGGGATCTGGAAATTATTAAAATTCAAAGGAAATAGGGGGAAAGTAGTATTTAGAGTACCATGATTCTTGGTACTGCATCTCTGGATGCTTTCCCATGAGCTCTGTGAGGTCAGGGGACATGTCTGACTTGTTTGCCAGCAGTTAGCACAGCACTTGTTATATAGTAGTTGCTCAGTAAATATCTCATGTCTGACTGACCAAAGGCTGTCTGCCCAGAGAGTCAGTC
>NW_012118710.1:7452871-7453355 GCF_000951035.1 Colobus angolensis palliatus | reverse complement strand
TTTGATGTGTTAACAAATAAAACTGTGTGTTGAAGAAAGTGATCTGTGTTAATTGAATATATTTTCCCCTAACTTCGGCATTAAACAAATGTGGGAGAGATGATTATTTGTGATAACTTGCTCTCCACTTAATATTTAAAATTTGAGTATTTTTAAATTGTACATAAATAAAATATGAATTTATAAGACAAGACTACAAAAGGGATGATGCATTATTTTCAGCTGACAAGAGAGACTACTACTACCAGTGTTTTACGAGCATATTAATCCTCATTGGTACATATAATGTGTTGGTCTCCCATAGCCAATTATCAACATGTTTTATGGGAAGTTATCCCTCAATTTCTGCAGAGTCTCACTACGGTAAGCATATCATGGCAGAGCCTACCGAAAGCACTCAGAGGACTGGATAAATAAACAGTCTGAGGGTGGGTGAACTTAGAGATGAGAGATGCCTATAACTTTTATCCTTCTTATAAGCCAA
>NW_012118710.1:7390372-7452141 GCF_000951035.1 Colobus angolensis palliatus | reverse complement strand
TTTTTCTTAATAGACAAAGAAACTGTGCTCAAGCTTCTTGCTACTCAAAGTGTGGTCCATAGACCAGGAACATGAAGATCACTTTGGAATTTGTTAAAAATACAAAATCAGTTGTACAAGTACAAATCAGTTATCCCCAGAACAACTGATTCAAAACCTGAATTTTTGCAAGATACCTGCATGACTTGTAGCCTTGCCTAAATTCTCTCAGCTAAGAACATGGCCGAGCAGGGACTCAAAGTGTGTGGCTGGCACCAAAAATCTGACTTGGGACAGTGAGCTCCCGGAGATCACAGTTTTAATGCTGCTGGTAAAGAGATACCTGAGACTGGATAATTTATAAAGAAATTATAATTTATAAAGAAAAAGAACTCACAGTTCCACGTGACTGGGGAGGCCTCACAATCGTGGTGGCAGGCAAGAGAGAACGAGAGCCAAGCAAAAGGGAAAACCCCCTATAAAAGCCATCAGATCTGAGACATATTCAGTACCACTGTAGCAGGATGAGCCACAGACAAAACTGCTCAGACATCAAGTTAAAGAAGGAAGGAGTTTATTCGGCTGGGGACATCAGCAAGACTCCTGTCTCAAGACTTGAGCTCCCAGAGTGAGCAATTCCTGTCCCTTTTAAGGGCTCACAACTCTAAGAGGGTCGGGATCAATTGAACAGGCAGGCAGTACGTGACTGGGGGCTGCATGCACTGGTAATTAGATAGGAACAAAACAGGATAGGGATTTTCCCAGTGCTTTTCTATACAATGTCTATAATCTATAGATAACATAACCGATTAGGTCAGGGCTCGATCTTTAACTACCAGGCCCCGGGTGTGGCACCGGGCTGTCTGCTTGTGGATTTCATTTCCACCTTTTAGTTTTTACTTTTTCTTTCTCTGGAGGCAGAAATTAGGCATAAGACAATGTGAGAGGTGGTCTCCTCCCTTACCATAAGAGCAGTATAGGGAAAACCTCCCCCATGATTCAATTACCTACCACCAGGTCCCTCCCACAGCATGTGGGATTTATGGGAGCTACAATTCAAGATGACATTTGGGTGGGGACACAGCCAAACCATATCAGTTGGCAAGTGTCAGGGATAGAGTTTGACCCTGTGCTCAGGACTGTGAATATTTCACTCTGTGGTATTCGCATTCTCTGATGAAGAAATGGAGGGTAATTAGTAGTGTGAGTTTTTGTTAATTAAAATGGTTAAACACTCTGCTGGTGGCTTCCTTAATAGAAAGGGAGTTAGAATTTTAATTCCCAGTCCTGGTGTTGCTCCCTCTGAATCATCATCATTGAAGAGTGTGTATTAAAAGAGCCTCCCTGTGTCTGGTGCTGTCTTAACACCTAAAGAAAGAGAGTTGCACAGTCAAAAGAACGTTAAATATAGCTACCTGCTCAACATGCTAGCTGAGTGCCCAGCACAGTGCTTATTAGCATTTAAAATATATGACTTAAACTTGCAGAAACAACCTTATAAAGCAGAAAGTATTATCACTCATGCTTTTAACCCTCGAAATGGTTGCCAGGTTTGGCTGACCTTAATTAGCTATAAGCCTGGAAGGATGGGTAAGAAGCAAAAAGATTATGAAGATGTGAGGTATTCCATGCAGGAAAAAGTATGAGGAAAATGCTCAGAAGGACAGAGTGTGACATACTCACGGGGGTGTGATGAGAGTGAAGCAAAAACCATTAATGACTTCTCACTTAATTCTGGCACCAGCTGGATACCTGGGTCAAATCCTGGATCAGCCCTGACCTGCCATGTGACCTTGAGCAAGCTGTTTGGGCTCTCTGTTTTGATCTATGTAATTAGAAAAAATGACAGCCCCATAGCTTTGTGAGGCTGATTAAAAGAGTTAATATCTTTCAGTGCTTAGTCATTGCCTCTCACTGGTGCTCTGCAGTTGTTAGCTCTTAGTTTTCAATCCTCATTGGGAATACCCAGAAGTATTAGATACAGGCTTCTTAAAACCTTCAAGCTAGTAACCTGCTTGTGAATGGTGGAGAGGTCCTGAAGTGGAATGTGAGGAATGCCTTGTAAAAGAGCAAAGGAAGAGACAATAAGGAAGGCTGTGGTTTTACCACGAGGCTTAATCACCTGATGGAGGTGCTTAGACTCCACTCAAAGCCTCTACTTTGTTGGCTCCTTTGTTCTTTCTGGCAACTATAATAGAGTCCCAGATTTTTGTATGCATCAGCATTATCTGGGGAACAGTGTACAGTGCATCTTCCTGAGCCTTTTTCTAAAATGTTTGATGTGTGAAGTCTGGTGCAGGATTCAGGCATCTGAATTCTGTTGAGTTCCTCATCTGCTAATGGTGGTTCTAGATGACTCCTCCTCTCTCATGGTGACACAGAATCCACCCTTCCCTCTTACCACATGGCTCCCTGTGTCCACCTTCAAGTTTCCTCTGCAGATGAAGAGACAACTATGCCGAACACCCATGTGTAGGCCCCCAAAACAGCCATTGTTCTAGACAAGGTAAAGTATTCATGGAAACTGGATGACTTCAATCAAATTACTTGCAAATACTAAAAGAGTATAATTGGATTGTTTGTAACAAAAAGGGTAAGCATGAGAGGTGATGGGTGATGTATACCCCATACCCTGATGTGATGATCATACATCACGTGCCTGTATCAAAATATCTCAGGTAATCAAGAAATATATACACCTACTCTATACCCACAAAAATTAAAAATTAAAGAGAAATACTTATAAATGATGATGACCTGTTTTCTAAATTTTGTACATTTTTGTAATTTCAGGATAAACTTCTTTTCAGATAAATGTGGCAAGGGTTAATGTAATAATTCCCCAAATTATCCCGAGATAAATGATCCCCCAAATTATGGCATTACTTTGGAGATACGAAAAAGAAAACAGGTCTCAGTACAATTGAATGGCCACTCTGCTTGGCTGGCTTGAAAACACTAAATCAGTTCTTTCAAAAATAGCTTGGGGCTCATGCAACTTTTGAAGCTCCTCACAGTAGAAAGGCTAGCGTTGAGCATCAGGTGTGAGAGGAATTAATTTGAGGCCAGGTCTATGGTAGACGATCAAGATAGGATTGGGAGGTTTGTGGCAAGGGTTAATGTAAATAATAAATTCAAAGATGTAGATACTAGGAGGGTGAGCAAAAGCAATTGCACTGAGTGCAGAGATGCCTGAGATGGCAGGAAGCAGATGGAAAACATCAGCATTACTGCAAAATTACCAGTATGTTTGAGTTCCTCTAACTTTTCATTAGGGGCTGTCGAGATGGTTTTATTTTTAAGCCAAAGCCTGTTTCCCCACTTTGAGATACAGTATGTAAGGAAAGGGATTTTGCACAGTGGTTGGCTCTGGAGCCGGACTGCCTTTAATCAGACTCCAGCTTTCCTGCTCCCTACTGGGTGAATTAAGCAGGTTGCTTAACCTCTCTGTGCTGTTTCCTAATAATCCCAGAGGGCTGTTGTGATAATGAAATAATACACCGAAATATTTCACATTGTACTTGACACTGAGAAATTCTTTGATGAGTGTTTAGCTATTGTCATTATTTTCAAGTATTTTTCTTGCTTTTAAGCTTCAAGTGGTGGGGAAAAGCCCTGATTCAGATGACCTAGATAATATTTATTATTTGATGGAAAGTAGGTTATACATTCTGTGGCTCAGTGAGGATATTAGAAACCCAGGTACTTTTGACCTTAATATTCTGTGATCCTCAGTGTGTTGACTATATGTACAAGCTGGCTCCACTCATGGAGGTAAGATAGCTGCAGTAGCTTCTGCCATCACATTCAGACATAGCAGTGTTCAGAAGAGGAAAAGAAAGGCTTTTCTTCTTGGATACATCTTTTTAAGTCCCCAAGTCCCCCAACATACTGTCATTCATATTTCAATAGTCACAATGGTTTCTTCTGCCTATTACTTGTATGGCAAATGGAACTATCCTGATTGGCATATGAAATTGCAGGGCCTTGATAAAGAATGTACTAGATAGAGTGGCTCCCTTTAAAAAGAGGAAGAAGTTCAGCAACAGTAGTATTCACTAGAGGACCAGGTATAATCATTCAGTGTCAGAGACAAAGAATCTGAGGATTGAAGATTTAAACAGTTAGCCTGAGGTCACAGAGTTAGGAAATGATTAGGCAGTGTTTGAACTGAAGTGTTTTGGACTCTGAAGTCATAATTTAAAGACTGTACCTTGCAACATGATTAATGGACTTTTTGCTTTGGGTTAGGACATATATCTAGGAGTCTGAGAGCACTGATTGAATAATTTTAGGGAATATAATAGAAGAAAGGATTCAGAACAGGACAGCCGTGTCCAGCATTCGCCAGCGATTGTGTAGGCATCTAAGGACTGTGCATGGAAGAGCCCTGTGAATCTCAAGTGGGGCAGATGTGGCTCGGTAGGTCAAGACTTTTGGAAAAGGGCTGAAGGGCTGTCAACCTCCAGGAGCAAATAATACCAGCCACATTGCATTAATGATTTATTTAATAATTTTCAGGCTTTTAAAAATTATGTTTGACAAACAAATCTACTTTCATCAGAGATGTTTTCTTAGAAGTTCTTTGTGCAGGCCTCCATCAGGGCTTTTCTCCTTATCAATTTCTGTACACAGACCCATGCTATGGCTGAAATACTGTGGTTATTGGTGCCATTAGAGGCAGTTTGTCTTTACCCTGTAAGTAAGAATCACTTCATGGCAAAAGTCCTAGAGGCAATGACAACACAGCCTGGTGGATAGAGAAATTTTCATGGGTCTTGGTTATTGACAAAAGGCGAGTAAATAGGTGAACTCATGGAGATAGAGAGTAGAAGGATGGTTACCAAAGGCTGGAAAGAGTAGTGGGGTGATGGGGGAGACGAGGGGGAGGTGGGGATGGTTAATGGGTACAAAAAATAGAATGTACTAATAAGGCTTAGTATTTGGTAGCACAACAGTGACTATAGTTAATAATTTAATTGTACATTTTAAAATAACTAAGAGTATAATTGGATTATTTGTACCCTAAGGATAAACGCTTGAGGGGATGGATACCCCATTTTCTATGATGTGATTATTACACAGTGCATTCCTGGATCAAAACATGTCATGTTCCCTGTAAGTATACATATCTACTATATACCACAAAAATTAAAAATTACTTTTTTAAAAACATGAGAAAAAAAGCATACCAAGAAACCTTGCTTTCGGAGCTGAGTAGGTTGCAAGGGCTGTGGTTTAGTCGGGACCATGCTGGACCTGGAGTTGGAAGCCCTCCCACTATCACTCATTGGTCCTATCATGACAGTCATGGCACTTAAATTTTCTTGTTCAGGAAAATTAATAACGACAATCCCTAGGCTGTTGCAAGAAATGAAGGGGTGAATATATGTGGAAGTGCTTTGAAAGTCCAAAAGCTCCCTCTAGGAACTTCTTGGCACTCTGATATTCTGTTACTTCACTATTTGGATTTCAGTGCATTCTTCAGACAGTGACCTTGGGGAGTCTTTTGTTTGTTTTGTTTAAAGTCTATGATTGTTTTCAGATAGAGCTGGGAAGAAAAGTTAAAATCCTGACCTAGATCTAGATTATTTTAATGTCTTAAATTATCCTCATCTGCTGAGGGCCTGACATTTTGTCTTTATCAGAGATCACTGGGAGTTTCCTAAGGAGAAAGACTGTATTTCTCTTCAGAGACTAGTGAGAGACAAAGGCAGGGATCACTTGCACCAAGCTACCGCCTTTGAATCTTCTCTCATAATTGCTAAATGGCCAAGTCCAGGGTGAGCCCTCTAAAAAGACAAATTGTACATTTTTTGAAGCACTGCTGGGAGGTAGAAAGTGGCCTCATGTCTCTTCCAGCTTTCTCTTCAAAAAGAAGATTTCAGAGAGGGAAGTGGCAAGGAGGCAGAAAACAAATTTGGATAGATTGGCAGGTGGCACCAGGGCAGGGACTATGCCTCTTGGAATGCCAGCTAAGCACTAAGCCCCTTAATTACGCACACTGGTGATAAGCTCGGCAGAGCGGAGAGAGAGAGCACTGGAAAATAAAGATGTAGAGCTTCGTTTGCAGTCTAGAAATGAACTGGAGGTATTTGGCAGAATTCTAGCATCTTTAGAAAATGAACTGGAGGTATTTGGCAGCATTCTAGCATCTTTAGAAAATGAAATGTAGCAGTGTGCATGCCTCAGGTTTGATTTAGTGAGCATTTTGTCAACACTTAAATAGTTTGAATTATTTGTTAATAGCTAAGGTCTAATGTAAATGAAAAATTACTTATTTTCTTGGACTCTTGCTATGACTCTTCAAGGTTGATATTGGAAACTTCATCTTAATAGATAAGGAGGAGAGGGAGGCTTGAGGAGGCTAAGGAACTTTAATTAGGTGCCTGGTGGGCCAAGTGTTCCCTTTCCCCAGTATTTTCTACTATGTCATAGAGTAGTATTTCTCACTCAGAAATTGTGTAGACATGGAGAAATAGTATATGGTGGGGTACAGGGCCAGAGGGAGTATCAGAATCACAGGAATAGCATGAGTTATTCATTTCCTGTGCACCAATCAAAGAAAATAGGTTTATTATTGCAGCAAAGTACTAGAGGTAAGGGCAAGAGGTCTGACTTCAGCTCTCCATGGGATGTAGGGGTATGTGCCAGGACCAAGAAGCAGCAAGGGAGGAAAGGGTACAAATTGCTAGAGCCCTGTAGTCAGGAAGAGAGCACAGGGTCAAATATAGATCCCTGTAAAAATTTTTAGATTATCTTGATCGGAGAACAAGAATCCCCTGCCCTCTCCTCCCTTCCCCTCCCTTCTTCTCCTCTCCCTTCTCCTCATCTCCCCTCTCCCCCTTTCTGCCTCTCCCCTTCTCCCCACCCCTTCCCCCTCTACCCTCCCCTTCCCTCCCCTTTACTTCCTCTCCCCTTCCTTTCTCCTTCATCTCCCCTTCCTCTTTCCTTCCTTCCCCTCCCCCTTCCCTCCCCTCTCCTCCTCTCCTCTCTTCTCTTCTTCTCTCCTTCTTTTCTTTCTGAGACCCTGGACCATACTACATGCTGAACTTCTTCCCCTGCATTGGATACTTTTCCCATCCTTTCTCACTGTGAGCATATAGGGAACAAAACAAATAAAAAAAAAGTGGGGCCTTCCTATTCTCTTCTTACCACAACACAGAATACTTCTGTGACCTCAGATACTTGTGGGTTTTTCCCCTACACCAAGCAATTTTCTGGCAGATTCTCCAGCAGACATGTGTGTCCTGTAATTCAGATCCCACAGGTTGAGGGCTTAGTTCCACACAATTGTCTCCACTTCAGATGCCAACTGAAAGCCTGACTGTAAACTGGGGTTCTCACAACCCCTCCTCAAGTTGGATTGATTTGCTAGAATGAATCACAGAGTTTAAGGAAACCCTTACTTAGGTTTGCTGGTTATTATAAAGGCTATTAGAAATTATACAGGTGAACGCCAGATGGCCATGATATAGGAGAGGGAGTGCAGAGCTTTCGTGCCCTCTTTGGGTGCACCATCATTCAAGCATCTCCAGTGTCCAGCAACCTAGAGGCTACTAGAATCCAATCCTTTTGGGTTTTAATGGAAACTTCATGACTAGGCATTTTTCATTACATTCTTGGTTAATGGTGATTCACTCAACCTTCATCCCCTCTCCCCTCCCCTCTACCTGAAGTTAAGGAGGCGGAGCTGAAAATAACAACATTCTGTTGAAGCCTTGATCTTTGTCTTTCCAGTGACCAGCCCCCACCCTGGAGCTACCTAGGGGGTACCAGTTACCAGTCATCTTTTTTATTAAAAAAAAAAAACACTTTGGAGATTCCCAGGATACTAGGAGTTATTTGCCAGGAAAAGGGAACAAAGACCAAATACATATTTCACAGTATCATAGGCATCGTTGCCTATGTTGAAATAGATACTATAAGTTGTTGCATGTTTTTGCACCTGTGATCAGTTACCACCTGCTGCCTCTGACTATTTTTTAGCGACAATATGACTTCATTGCTGAGGTTGTAATAAATAGCCTCTTACAACCTCTGCCTCATGAGGTGACCATGAGACCAAGAAACATTTGATTCCACCATATCCTCACCAGTTAGCTCAGGATGCACTGGGAAGCTCAGCAGAGACAAACAGCCTTGTTCAACATCTCAGCTTGGCCAGACAAGTCAGGCCTGCTGTCTGTAAGTTCGAATCAATCCACTTGATTTTCTAAGGAGGAAGCTTTCCACATTTTTTTGTCCTGGATGGTGTACACAAGTGAAGCAAAAGCTCCCTGTTGCCTTCTGCCTTCACTTGCCAGGAAAATGGATGTTTTCAGAGATGACACATATAAATCAATGTCTGGTATTTATTTAATGTCACACCTAAATTATTAATTCACTCTTGACAGGAACAAATGTACAGTAAAATTTACTAATTTGGACTAATTGAGGGAAAGGCCAATTAATATATGCAAAGCCTCCATTAACTGGCCTCCAACTAAGAGGACTTCAATTAATCATTTTTTTGTTGTTGGCCTTCCCTTGGGTATAAGAGATTTGCATCTCCTAGGAAAATCAAGTTTTCAGGGACTTTCCTCTTCAAAAGAGATTTCTAGATTATACCTTAAAGCCTATATAAGAGCAGCTCTTCTTTTGCTGATTCTTTCCATACGTAGCACCATGACGGACTGTGAAATCCTGAGATGCCAAGAAAATACTGAAATGAGGCCTTGTATAAATACAATGAACATGATTTTTGGCTAACCTGTGGTAGTTTAGGACCAGTATATAAAATCATGTTAATAATAATAATTCTGTTTGCACGGAATACTAAAATAAGCATTTTGTGTGATTTAAGTCTTAATTTTTATAGCTGGTGCAGTGGTGTGTTTCTATAGTCCCAACCACTTGGGAGGCTCAGGTGGGAGGATCCCTTGAGCCCAGGAATTCAAGGCCAGCCTGAACAATGTAGCGAGTTCCCTGCTCTAAGATTTAAAAAAAAAAAAAAAAAAAAAAAAAAAAATAGGTCTTAATTTTCACAATCCCCTTCAAGGAGGAAGTTGTATGTCTATTCCTATGTGAAATAGAAGAAAACAAAGGTTTAGAGGAGTTAAGTAAATTGCTGAAGACCTCACAGTAATAAGTGGTAGGAAGGATCTAATCCAGGAGTATTCAATCTTTTGGCTTTTCTGGGCCACACTGAAAGAAGAAGAATTGTCTTGGGCCACACATAAGATACATTAACAATAGCTGATGAGCTAAAAAAAAAAATGACAAAAAACTCAATTTTAAGAAAGTTGATGAATTTATATTGGGCTACATTCAAAGCTGTCCTGGGCTGCATGTAGCCACATGACATAGGTTGGATGTGCTTGATCTAAACTCAAGCTGTCTGACTCTGAAACTGATACACTTAACCTTGACCAGGACCTTCTGAGTGCCTGGCTATTCAAAGGAGGAGATGGTCTTGACAGGCAATGGTTGCCTCCACATCAGATCTGGTCTAGCAGAAGCTAGGTGATATGTCGGTAGGATTCAAAAATTGAAATGATGTTGAGACATTTAAATTGTATTCCACCTCTAAGATACTGAGATACTGTGATTCTAACTAGAATACACCCCCAATCAAAACACCTCATTTTAGACTATCAACTAATGGAGGTTATACTACAGTAAAACACGTTAAAACTATAAAGTATAAGTTCAAAAGTTTACTTTTCCTTTTCATATACTCATGTAAGTAAGGTTAAGGGTTATCTGAGCTGGATACAGTGGCTCATGCCTGTGATGCCAGCACTTTGGTGGGCAGAAGCAAAAAGATTGCTTGAGGTCAAGAGTTCAAGACCAGCCTCAGCATCATGGTGAGCCCCCATATGTCTCTATAAGACATTATGAAATTAGCCAGGCATGTGCTTATATAGTCTTAACTACTCGGGAGGCTGAGGCAAGAGGATCACTTGAGCCTGGGAGTTCAAGGCTAACAGTGAGCCATATATATATATATACACACACATACACACACACACACACATATACATATATATACATATATGTATATATATATTACTCAATGGAAATCCTTGGCTATCACATAGAATGCAGGTATCTGCCATCCTTTGAAAACAGAGGTCTTTATCTAGCTTCAACAATCTGCTCCTCCTCTGGTCTTGTGTGCATTTTAAATTTGCTTGGTGAACTTACCCATTTTAGAAAATACAGAGATGTATCATTCTAAGGTGTTATAATATCGAATTAGTAGCTATACATTAAGGAGGTTTTGCTATAAAAATTTATGAATCTATTAAATTATGGAGATATGGTTGCAGATGTGTTTGTGGGATATAGGACCCCACAAACGGGGTCTTGCTATATTACCCAGACTGGCCTTGACCTCCTGACCTCAAGCAATCTGCCTACCTCAGCCTCCCAATGTGCTGGGATTACAGATGTGAGCCACCATGCCTGGCCTCACTCCTTTATTCTCATCTCTTCCTCTTCTCTGTAGCTTCCTACCCGCCTTCTCATGCCTTCCCTCCAGGCTTCCATGTACACCTTGCAGCACATTTGCTTTCTTTGGTTTTTCTAGTATTCCAGACAGGCTCCCACCTCTGGGACTTCGCACTTGCTATTTCCTGATCTTGACGTGTTCTTCCCAAAATATCCATGTGCATTGCTTCCTCATCTCCTTTGCCTTTTGCCCTCTTGGGACCTCCCTTTTCCTTTTTTTTAAACTGAGACAGTCTCGCTCTGTCGCCCAGGCTGGAGTGCAATGGCACAATCTTAGCTCACTGCAACCTCCACCTCCCAGGTTCAAGTGATTCTCCTACCTCAGCCTCCCAAGTAGCTGGGATGGGATTACAGGGACGTGCCACCACGCCCAGTTGATTTGTTTGTATTTAGTAGAGGGTGGGGTTTCACCATGTTGGTCAGGCTGGTCTCAAACTCCTGACCTCAGGTGATCCACCTGCCTTGGACTCCCAAAGTGCTAGGATTACAGGTGTGAGCCACCATGCCTGGCCAGGCCCTTCTTAACCAAGCTATTCTAAGTTATAATTCTCTCTCATCCAGGATTCCTAGTTCTTCTCCCCTGCTTTATTTTTTCCTACAGCACTTACTCATCATCTAACACACTATATACTTGTTAAGAGTGAGTGCCTTGTTCCTTCCAAGAATGTGAGCTACTGAAGGGGCAAGGATTTTATCTCCTTTTTTTGCCAAGTATTCCAAACTCCGATTACAGACCCTTGTACAGAGAAAGTACCAAAGATATTGTTGAATGAGAATGGTGTGTGTGTAATGGTTGTTTACTTGTTAAACAAGTTCTTTTAAAATCCATGAAGAGTTTGCTTTCTAAAACCAAATGATGCAGTAAACTGGCCATTTTGTTTACATCCCCCATTTGTTTAACATTTTTAAGCTACTGCAAACATACACTTCACCAATAGATTTTCTAGAATTCCAGCTGACTAAATTGGAATCAATTGGTGATCATTATACATACAAGCCATGTAAGAAAACCATTGGTGAAAAAGATGGAAAAGTCCTCCAAGTGAAAAAAAGATTTAATGAAGTTGTTGAATATGGCATTTCAAGGCAGAACGCTTCTACCTGGCATGACCGTCAGCTGAGTCCATTTTGCATCTCTGCAGCCACATGAACACTAGACATGCAGACTCCCTATGCAGGAAAGCATAGTTGAGCAGTTCATGTGCAACACTGCAGACCCAGATTGCTAGTGTGCAACCTTCTCTCCCTCATTAACTTGCTGCAAACGCTGTCAGCCTCCCATGCCATCACATACCCATCTGCCAGACTCTTACACAGCTAGGGAGTGAGCAAACGATGGCTTTTGAGAGAAACCTTTAAAAGAACCATTATTAGGAATGCCAAGTGATCTGTCTCTGCATGGGAGAGCAGATGGAAGTCACTGCAACCAACCAGGAAGAGTCCAAGCCCAACACATTTCTAGGCTGGCTTGTGTACAACATTTCAGTCAAAGCGGATAGTCTTGCAGTTGCTAGAAATTAGGTTATGATATAAAATGGCCCTTTGGTCTTTGCATCCTGACCCAAGAGATGCTACTAACCAAATATACCTTTCAACATTGCTTTATGTTGTTTGAATTTAGCATTTCTCTGGCTTTTTTGTCTGAAAATATTTTCTCTTTCCTTAGTGGTAATTCAAACATAAAGAGAAATCAACATTTTAAAATTCAGATAAGCAGGAGTTAGTTTACAGTTAGAGATTTTGAGCACACTGCTTTTGTGTGATAATATTTGAAATTTATTTCCACAAGTTATTGCACATTCATTTCTGGAGTTTTCATTGCAGAAAATTGCCAGAAGGAATGGATTTTGTCTTCTTCAGCTGGCAGAACAATTTTCCACCTGTCGCCCAAATATTTGATGAGAAGGATTATGTTGCTGGCTCTGAAAGTTTATACTGTGGATCCTTTGAAAGTGAAAGGGTCTAATGAAACTACTACCTAATATCAGAGTCCAGCTTGCTAAAGTGTCTATGAAGTTGTGGATGGATTTCCGGTGGTTAGGGCAACTTCTGAAAGACTAGCTTCAATGACACAAACATACTCACATAGTTCTGAACCTGCAGCATGGCAAATGAGGTTTTTCATCCTTTATGTTGTAACTGTTTTCTTGTATTCAGCAAAACTCTTGTGGCCTTGCCAAAGATCTGAATTAATTGCCTGAAATTATTATTGGTCATCTTCTTGGTAAATGTAACCAAAAAAACAGCACTGATGCATGGGTATAAATGAAATAGGCATTTGATTTCAGGTTCAAGTGATTTACTGTCTCCATTGAGTTTAATATTTCTCTCTAGTTTGTTTAGTTATATAGATGGCGTAGTAAGTACAATCAACAAAATACAGATTGGGGCTGGGTGGGGTGGCTCATGCCTATAATCCCAGCTCTTTGGAAGACTGAGGAGGGCGGATCACTTGAAGTCAGGAGTTCGAGACCAGCCTGGACAACATGGCGAAACTTCATTTGTACTAAAAATACAAAATTTAGCTGGATGTGGTGACAGGTGCCTGTAATCCCAGCTACTTGGGAGGCTGAGGTGGGACAATCACTTGAACCTGGGAGGTGGAGGTTGCAGTGAGCCAAGATCGTGCCACTGCACTCCAGTCTGGGCAACAAAATGAGACTCTGTCTCAAAAAAAAACAAAGAAAAACAGATTTTTAAAGTCCATATGTAGGGGCGGCAACCTTTTAAACTGTCAGAATAAATATAAAACTATTTTTCCTTGTTTCTTTGACTGCTTTGTGAATATAATAAGTATTAATAATATTTCTGCTATCAAAAGAATTTTTTTGAAGTGTAGACTTTACCATGCCATAATAAGACCCCTTCAGCTGACTCAGAGAAGGGGCTAAAATTCTTGGACTGGCATTCATGTCCCTGGATAATGACACCCTGACTTTAGTTTTTCTATCTGAGTTTCCCCTACCCCATCAACGGTTCACGCCCATCAAACTGAACTATTGTCTCCCGCTGGTTCCTGTCTAATTACCTAATTCCCATGCTTTTTATTTTTCATGTCATTTATCATCCTACTTATTTATCAAACATAAATATTGCCTGCCCATTGTGAGCCAGCACAAATTCCACTTTCTTGAAAAAGCCTTTCATGATATATGCAGCAAGAAATGATGTCTTATTTTCTGGTCTTGGACCACTTCATAGACATTGTTTATGGAATTTTTCATGTTATATTTTTGATTCCCATCAGTTGCATGCAAATCTGGAATAAGACAGATTTGATCATGAAGAGCATTTTGTTGTATTGTTGTTAATGTGGAAATAACAGCCTTGCTCCAAACGGAATTGCCTATTTTTCTCCTGAAAATCTGTTCTGGTTTGCACCAGACGTTTGTACTTCTCACAGCTCATAAGTGTCACCTGGCTTGTCATTTGGTGGTGGTCCACCACTAGCACAGCCACAGCAGTATGTTGAGGGCTTCGACAATCTGCTAGAAGCCACTGTGTTGATTATAATCTTGCCTGCATCATGCCATCAGTAGATGGAAGCCAAACAGCCTTTGTACAGGATTGGCTCAAGATGTAGAATGAAAAAGCTGATAGTAAGTTTCTCAACTTTCCTCCTCACACTTTCTCTACTATCTCTCCCAAATTCACCTACCCAGATTTCCCCCTTCAACCTCAGTCTCTGGGTTCTTCTTCCTTCCTGTATCCAGCACAAGCCCCTACAGATATCTTTATTTGCTTATTTTGTGCTTCCCAAGAAGAGCTTTACCATTTTGGGTAATTGGCAGTGTCCAAGTGTATGAGGAATCCCGGGTTGAACTTGCCATGTCTTATTTCACTTCAGTGTTATTTTTACTTGAAAATATAGAGGCTTTGTTTTTGTTAACTAGATATATCATAAAGCCGTAATCTAAATTTGCCTGAACTTTAAGTTGAAATGGATGATAAGACAAGCGTCTTATTTGAGGCCATGCTGTTCTCTTCACTGACATTCTTAAAAACCTGTATTCATTCATTTCTGCTGTTACAGTCATTTTGGTACAAGAGTTTTTAAAGCACTAATTGAAGATTTTGATGTTGTCCAGCCTTTTGGTAGTTGAGAGTTTCTTCCCTCTCTTTCACCCTTTCAAAGATCATCCCTTTAGACCTTCTCTACCCAAAGCCACATATACTGCCCCATTTTCAGACACGTGCCTCTCTTTAACTTTTCTGAGACATCTGGAATGTGTATAGAGTACCTAGACTGTCATTCCATTGTGTTCAAAGAATTTAGGAACCAGGCATATGGGTGGAAAAACTAGAAATGGTAGGAACCAATTATCTTTGCTGGTGGGATGGCCTGAAACAAAGCAAATTTTAATATGAGGAACAACTGAAAATAGGCAATATTTTTGTCATGGTTTCCTTTTGGGGGAAAGTGAGACCAGGGGGATGGACCCATAATTAGGAGGGTATAGTTTACCTGTTAGTATGTAGACCAGTGCTGTTCTGGAGCCAGAAAAGATTTAAAAGACCACTGTCCTCTTGATGTTAGTGTGGAGTCCTCAATGCCATGGGCTTGCAAAGCAGTTGAGGTGAGTGCCCAATTTTCAGAGTTTCATACAGCATAATGCAAAGTATGAATTACTCACAGTGTGTTTCTTTGACTTGGCTGGAGCTTTTTAAATTCAGCAGGATTATACTGGTAATGATGGATGTCTGAGTTTGTTCAGGGCTGTCATAACAAAGTACCACTGACTGGGTAGCTTACAAACAACAGAAATGTATTTCCTGTAGTTCTGGAGCTTGGGAAGTCCAAGCTCAAAGTGCTAGCAGTTTCAGTGTCTGGTGCAGGACCACTTCCTCATAGACAGCTGTCTTCTAACCATAACATCACATGGTGGAAAGAACAAGGGATCTCACAGGTGCCCCTTTCATAAGGGCACTAATCTCATTCATGAAGGCAGAGCACTTCCCGAAGGCCCCCATCCCATCTTATTATCACCATTGGGGTTAAGATTTCAACATTAATATTTGGGGGGCATAAGCATTGTTGCAATGGAATAATCAGAGATGTGGAAAACGTTTTGCCTGAGAACTTTTTAAAATACTGAAAAAATAAAAATAAAAGCACTTGTGTATCTTGAACCTTGACAACAATTATTTACTATCAAGTAGCACTGTTTTTCATATCCACTAATGTATTTTTAACAAGAGAAATAAGCGTTATTGATAACATTAAAGTGCCTTTTCTTTCACATCTCTTTCCACCTTCTTTCCCTTCCCCATTTTCTTAAAAGCAGCTCCTCTCAGTGATTTAATATCCTTCCATTTAATTTTTATATTTTCGCATACTTGTATGTACTTGTGAGTAATATATATTGCATTGCTTTGACTATGATTTATAAAAATTTACGAAAATAGAACCCTACAGAATATATCCTTCTGCAACATTTTTTATGCAACATAAATTGAATTTACATATGTTGGTAGATAGATCGATGGTCCCTTCTTACTGCAGTAGAGTATTCTACTCTGTGAATATGTCATCTTTGATTTATTAGATCTACTATTGGTAGACAGGTATATTGATTTTAATTTTTCTCTGGAAAACATGTAGAACATATTTATGCATTTTTTGGCTCATGTTCTAGTAGAAATTTCTATATGTCTCCAATTATTAAAAGCTTTAGGAAGAACAATTATTTAAATAATGCTGTTTGGTAGGCAGAATCCTTTACAACATGGACTCCCTAGGAAGACGTGGTCAAAGGAATTGGATGTCATTGATGTAGTAGTGCACCTCTCTGCCTCTGAACAGGGCTAAATTTAACTCATCTTAGAAATTCTCTCTACTCTACCTTTAGAAAGAATACTAGAGTAGGAGTCCACAGATCCCTTTGGTTACATATTTGTGTCTCAGAGCACAAGAGGTGGGGAATTTTTAACAACATTTGACCTAAAATCCTACTTCTATAATTGAAACCTCATTCCCTCTTGCTTTCTCCAGAAGTAATGAAGAACAGCTACAAGCTTGCTTCTACTCTTAAAATAACTTCTTCTAATCCCATACGCTGATGTAAAGTACTTTCTTTTTTCCTTTAGCCTGCATGAGTCTAGTCTCTTTAGCCTTTTTTCTGGGGTTTCCTCCCTCAAGTCATGTGTATAGTTCTAATCAATTCTTTTTCAGATTTATCCATATCTTGTTTAGTTTCTAGGACTTAAAACTAAAATAATATGATCTTATAATGGTCTTTCTCATGTGGGGCTGGCATGATTACCTCCCAGTTCTTATATATGACTTTCTGTACTTATGCTGATGCATGCATGTGTATATATCTATCCCTTTATTCAGGAAATATATATTGTGTCCCATCTGCTTAGCAGGCCTCATACATTTATAACATACCCACATGCGCACAAGCAGTACCGAGTGGCTGATTTATATTTAGTATGTGGCCCACTAGTTTGGCCAGATATGCCTCTTGATATGTTGTACAAAGGCATATTTGGTTATATAGGTATTTATTTAGTAGAATGATAAAGAGCACAGGGTGGGGGATTATTTAAAGTATAAAAGGTATCTAAAATATGTTATAGCAGAATTATTTCAAATAGCAAAACAAAGTAAACAACCTAAATGTTCATTGACAGATTGAATACATAAATCGTGATATTTTCACATAATAGAATACTATAATGAAAATGCAAAAACTCAAAATACATGCATTGACAAAGGTGAACTATAAAAACAACATTGAGTTCAAAAAAGCAATCAGAAGAATATGAATGGCTAAGAAACATGGGGAAAAAAAAGTTCAACATCCTTAGCCTTTAGAAAAATCAAAACTGTACTGAGATACTACTTCACACCCACCAGGATGGCTGTAATCAAAAAGAAAGATAATAACAAGTGTTTGCAAGGATGTGGAGAAAATTAAACCCTCATACATTGCTGACGGAAACGTAGAATGGTACAGGCACTTTGGAAGAGACTTTGGTTCTTCTTCAAAGTTAAACGTAGAGCTGCCATATGACTCCCCCCAAGATTTTACACCTGGGTTATACTCTACCCAAGAAAAATGAAAACACATGTTCACATAAAGTCTCATTCATGAAGAATCATAGCAGAATTATCCCTAATAGATAAAATGTCCCAAATGCCTATCAACTGATGAATGGAAAAACAAACAGTATATAGCCAGACAAGGAATATTATTTATCAATGTAAAGAAATGAAGCATCAACATATGCTACAACATGGATGAACCTTGAAAATACTATGCTAAGTGAAAGAGACCAGTCACAAATGGTCACATTTTATATGATTCCATTTATATGAAATACCCAAAGTGGGCAAATCCATTAAGACAGAAAATAGATGGATGGTTGCCAAGGGCTATGGAATAAGGAAGAGTGGGGAACAACTGTTAATGGGTTCAGGATTTCTTTTGGGGGCGATGAAAATGTTCTAAATTTAGATTGTGGTGATAGTTGTACAGCTCTGTGACTATATTATAACCATTGAATTGTACACTTTAAATTGGTGAATTATACGGTATGTGGGTTATATATCAGATGTTTTTATAAGATGCAATCAGAAGAATGTATGTATTTTGCTGCAGGTTTTATAAAGTTCAAAACGAATCGGCTAAACAGTATGTTGTCTAGGATAGTATGTATACCCATGTGATAAAACCATGAACATATAAATGAGGGAGAGACCTGAAAAAGAAAGAAAAAAAAATCCAACTCAAAGTGGTGGTCATTACCATTGAGTTTCACATCAAGTTTGTTACAGAGTCATCATGCTGGGAAAGAAAATCCCATTTTCTTAGACTGAGTGATGGATTTATTGTCCTGCTTTGTTTCTGATATTTACAATTCATATCTAATTTTAATAAATGCTTACTACCAAAAGTTTTGTTTGTATAAAACATTTCATAATGAAATTCAATACAGCCTTCTCTTTTTTTGAAGGAGATGGAGCAATTGACATTAGTGGAACAGTGAATGTTTATATTGTTCCTTTTTCACTCAAGAGACTGCTAGGGAGAGACAAAGGGTGACATCATGAAGAGATTGCTCATTGCTTTCTTAGACTAGTACATTAATGAGTCTTTGTTGTATACATATGAAATATTTTGGATTAGAAAAAAGAGGGAATGCATTTTTTTTTCAAAAAATGTAAAGTTTTAAAAAAACTTTTTTGAAAGGGAGGAGGCAGAGGAGGAATAGATGAGCATGAGATATGAGAGAAAATAACAAAGAAGAAAACGAGTGGGCATATTACTTTTATGAAAATGAATATCTGATATTCAATGTAAAAGATGTTTTCCTACCACTTAAATGGCTTCCAGTACTAAGGATGTTAAATTAATCCTGCTATTCAACAAAGACTTTGTGTAATAAGTAAGTCAGGACATTTTTTTTTTATTTTTAGGAAATCATGAAAAGGACCATGTTTTAAGAGTGGTTGACATGTGACAGAGGAACAGTGTCTCAAATAACAGAAAAAGATAACTGATTAACTAATGTAGAAGTGCATAAATTAAACAAAAACAAAACGGAGTCCCCAAAATTCTGAGACCTCTAGGCTTCTGCTTCGTAAGCACCCTGTTGAAGTTACAAGCAGTTAGTTGATTCTAATGCTGGAATTTCCAGCCCTATGATGGATTGTTTGGTGAGAATTTCAACTGAATCTTAAAAGATCATATGACCCTGGGTTAGAAGATTATTCTCCCATCCAAAGTGTTCCTAGTGACCTCTTTTATTTGCGTTTCTATTTTTAGATACCCACTTTTCAAAATTGTTAAAAGGTTACATGATATTTTAAGTATCTGCTCTAAGGTTGTTATGGGCTTAGCTAAATTGGTTCTCATCAGCATTAGCACCTTAATGAACACATTCTCTATAGTCCAGCCGTAATCAGAACGTTTTTATAAATTACAGCAATGATCAGCTATCAGGCTTTATGTGCCTCCCTCAGATCCCGTAAGATCCCTGGAGGAACAGCCCAAACCACATGGTTGTTTGTGCATCCAAAGTCTTAGATTTCATAACACCATAACACCATGCTCCCCATCAGCAAACATGATACACAACACCCCCTGCTCATCCTACTATCTTCATAAAATGTCTAGTGATTCTAAAATTAACATTTTTTTTTAAATTTACTCTGGGAGTATTTTGGGGATAAATTCTGTTACAGTGCTTTAGATAACTGGTGTCATCCTTGGATATCTAAAATCTGATTTGGGGAATCACTTTTCTAATCAGTTGTGCACCCACTTAGCAGTAATCTGATCTAAACTCAGTTCTAGTCTTTGATGAGCTCTCATGTGAAGCCAAAATCTAAATTCCCTCAAAGATAAATGTTTCATTTGCCCTTTTTCTGATCAGAGGAGCCCTCACAGAACTCCAAGGGTTTATGAAGATGATTACAATGAGCTTGTGATTTCAATCAATTGCTGAAATGCCTTGGGATATTTTTACCCTGTGAACTGTTTTTGCAAAGAGAGGAAGTTTCATCTAGAAGAAAAGAAATCATTTAAGGCAACTTTGGGTTTAAATGTCAGATATTTTTCACTGGAATCTCTGCTGTATGGTAGAAAGAACTCTTAAGAGCTGTGTTTCTAGAACCCTAACCTCAATTGTACTATTAACTACTTCAGTGAACCTAGACAAATTACTAAGTATCTAAGAAGATACTCATCTTGTTTATAAAACGTGAAACTGGATGACCTCTACTGTCTCTTCTAAGCCTTAATATATAATGATTCCAAAAGTAGATTTGGACCACTCTCTTCCTTTCTTCTTTCTCCATAATGAAGACATCCCTAACATTCATCTAAAGATTTTTTCTTAAGCACTATTTTCTTCAACCCACAACATAATATGATTTGTACCCTTGCTCTGAAAACTTGCTTGAATAAGCCTGATTAACAGCATTTGCCAATCAATGATTATCTTTGATATCCAACAATACAATAAAGCCTATTACATGGATCTAGATGTATTTCTTTCTTCAACTGTTTTTGTGATTTAGGAACCACTTTTTTTTTTGAGACGGAGTCTCGCTATGTCGCCCAAGCTGGCCTGCAGTGGTGTGATTTTGGCGGAGTGGCTGGGACCACAGGCGCCCATCACCACGCCTGGCTTATTTTTTATATTTTTAGTAGAGACAGGGTTTCACCGTGTTAGCCAGGATGGTCTCGATCTCCTGACCTCGTGATCCACCCGCCTCAGCCTTCCAAAGTGCTGGGATTACAGGCATGAGCCACCGCACCAGGCCCTGGAACTACTTTTTTTTTTTTTTTTTTTTTTTTAAATAATTGCAACGGTACCATTGTATTATATATAGATTTGTGTTTTTTGTTTTTTGTTTTTTGTTTTTTTGAGACTGAGTCTTGTTCTGTCACGTAGGCTGAGTGCAGTGGTGAACTCATGGCTCACTGCAGCCTCAATATCCAGGACCAAAGCAATCCTCTTAACTTAGCCTCCCAAGTGGCTAGAACTAGAGGCACACACCACAACATCTACCTAACTTTTTATATTTTGCAGGGACAGGGGTCTTACTATGTTGGCCAGGCTGATCTCGAATTCCTGGACATAAACAATCTTCCCACCTTGGCCTCCCAAAGTGCTCGAATTACAGGCATGAGCTACCATGACTGGCTTGTTGTATTAGTTAATCTGCAACATTAAGTCACAATTTTAAAAAGCAACTATGCAAAGACATCCTGGTATAAGTAGATAATTTTCAAGAAATGACAGACCTGATTATTGTCTTGAAGGTCATGAGGATAAAATCGAGTTGAAGTTTCAGAGCAACCTAAAAGTCCATTTGTAGCCTCTGAAATTAGGAATGTGCTCTTTTAACTAACTTTTCTGTTTTAATTGTGCAGAAAAGCAATATGTTACTTCAAAGGTATTTAGTCATAGTAAAATCCAGTTTAGCTATTTAAGAAGAAAATCTTCTTTTCTCTCCCTGCCCTGGAGTGTTCATGAAGAGTCTACAAATATGGTCCCTTATTTTGTGTGTGTCCCAAATATAACTGGCATAATTATCTTCATATTTGGCTCATTAAGCATTGTATTTTTCTGTGATTCACAGCAGTGTGACACTGGCCCAGCAGTGAAATCATTCTCTGTGATACAAAGGGAAAAAGCACGATTTTGTTCTAGTAGTTTTACCTTTAAGTCTATGGTTACCAATTGAGAACGTTGCTTTGATGTATAATTAATCTCACTGAAGTCTGCTGTTTTCTACTTTCTCATAGAAAACTAGTAATCTGCATTTGCGACAGGCCCAGGCTGTCCACCAAACCCAGACTGTCCACCAAACCCAGGGTCCACATTTATCTTGAAGGCTTACATTGTTCCCTGCAGTCCTGGGGAAAGCGGTACACTTTCTAGAAAGTGGCTCCCTGAGTCCTTGGACACTGCAGCTGTAATAATAGTGGGAACTGACCTCATCCATCTTGCCTGTTCTGCATACAGTCACTGCCTCAAAAACATTTAGTACCTTGAAAGCCAAGCAGATTCCTAGATCACTGGCCTCTTCCACCTGAGCTGTAGTTGTCATAATCGTTTGAGCTGGGATTTGTGTGGAGTAGAGGTAGGGACTACATTCACAGGTAAAATGGAAGACCAGTAAATTGTTTCTTTTTTTTCTGTTTTTCTTTTTTGTTTTGTTTTTGCAATGCTAACATTTTAATCTCTCCAGAATTATTTCCAAGCACTTTAAATATTGAGAGATAAAGAGTTCATTGTTTTCCCCATCTGAAGAAAATCTTTCTATTTTCTGCCATCTAAGAAAAGAGATTAATTAACCAGGAGGGATACATGCTTATCTCATATACACTAGTTTCTCCTGAGTATTCAAATGCCTCCCCCGATTTAAGAAAATGGCATATGAATGCCCAGTGTGCTTCAGTAATTGCATCCTTTGATATGTCTGATCTTTGGGTACCCTCCGTGACTCCATCTGCTGCAGGCACATGGTCTTCCCCCTTGACCCTGTCTATAATGAAAGCGTAAATGACTATTTGTATCCATCATGGGTCAAAAGTTTCTGTGCCTTTATTTCTGCTCTCATCACATTTTATGATGGGGTTCTCTACGTAATGGAATGTCGCTTAGAAAAAAAGATTTTTAAAAAATGACGCCTATCTGATACATCAAATGGTAAAAATTGTAGGCTGGCTTTTTGGTTACTTTTTTGTTTGTTTGTTTGTTTTTGTTTTTGTTTTCTTCTCCTTGTTCCAAATTGAGACGTTTATGATTTTCCCTAATCCCTTTACCTTCAAGTACTTCCAGATTGATTTCCTTTTCTGGCCAGTGCTGTATATAGCAGGTGATCCAGTAGGGATTGTTTTTATTTGAATTATTTGTGTGTGATAATCATTGTATTCCAGAGCTCCTTCCTCAAAGACGGGCATCTGTCACAGTCAGTTCAGACCACTATAACAAAAATTCTGTAGACTGGGTGGCTTAAACAAGAGAAACTCATTGCTCGAAGTTCTTGGGGCTAAGTCTAAGATAAAGGTACTGGAAGATTCCCTGTCTGGTGAGGGCCAGCTTCCTTGTTAGCAGATGGCTATTTCTTCTTTGTGCTCTCACATAAGGGAGAGCAGAATGAAAAGCTCTCCTGTTTCTCCTGTTTTCTTTTCTTTTTTTTTTTTTTTTTTTTTTTGACTCTCACTCTGTCGCCCAGGCTGGAGTGCAGTGGCATGATCTCGACTCACTGCAACCTCTGCTTGCTGGGTTCAAGGATTCTCCTGCCTCAGCCTCCTGAATATCTGGGACCACAGGCACAGGCCACCACACCCAGCTAATTTTTATATTTTTAGTTTCACCATATTGGCCAGACTGGTCTCAAACTGCTGACCTCAGGTGATCTGCTCACCTCAGCCTCTCAATGTGCTGGGATTACAGGCATGAGCCACCACTCTTGGCCTTTCCCGTTTCTTCTAAGTGTACTATAATCCTGTTCATATGGTCACTACTCTCATGACCTAATTAATTTATAAGCGCCTCACCTCCTAACACCAGTGAATTGGGCATCAGATTTTCAACATTTTAATTTGGCAGTGGGAAGGGGGAGGATACAATATTTAATCATTGACAATGCCCAGTTAAGTTTATCGTGAATTCTAGAAACAACTGGCTATTTTTATAGTTGATATAATATATAATCATTTGTCAATGCAAAAAAGTAATTTGTAGGCCTCAGTTTTCTTTTGTAGTTTTATATCACAGGAATTATATAATATTATAAGGAGGAAATGGTAATGTAGCATGTATCTAGAGTTTTTTTGATGAGCAACTCGTAATGGTGTTTGTCAGCTTTCTCTGACACTGTTGTGCCATTGTTTCCATCATACTGTCAACTTTAAACACTGTCTCAACACGGATTTTAATGTCTTTTAATGACATTGTCTTCATATGTGAGTACTAAGTGTGCTTATTTCTAATTTGCAGTTATGATGTTAAATTCTAACACTAATGTGACATGAGCTATAAACACCATCACTGGTATCCTGTTTGAGAAACCTTGTGTTGATAGTTCTAGATGTACTTAAAGATCAATTCAAAGTAAGTTACATTTACTCTGGTCTTCTGCTGGAGAACTTTTGGGTTGATGATTCTAGATTTACTTCAAGGTCAATTCAAAATAACTATGTTTACTCATTTATATAAAATAGTATCCAAAAAGTATTCAGGGCCATTTTTGAGTAAAGGTACCACAAAATAGGTCCTTCCTGGGATATACAGTGTCCTTTCTCTAATATTTGAAATGCTCAAAGATACTACATTTGATCAGGAAAGCCCTGTAGTCAAATGTGTTTTAATATATATTTGGGCTACAAAAAAAGATTGAGAGATAGAAGAAAATATATACATATATAGTGCAATGATATCAACATCCATTTTTTTCTTTCCCTTTCTATGCCTACTTACCTAACATGAAAATTTTGAAACTCTCTGAACTCCCACGTATTTGCTCTGGAAGTTACCTCTAAATGTTACGGAATGCCTCGTTCCTCTTAGGGCACACTGACCCATTTGATTGATGGTTTAATATCTTCCCCCAAAGTACCAAGTAATGTTGGTTGTTTCCTTTAATTTCAAAACCTGTACAGTAGTAATACAGGCCATTAACGATCTCCTGACCCAGACCCTGGGTGCCAACAAAATTAAGTGCTTGCTATAAGCCATGGGTACCTGCAAGCTATCAACCTATTGATGATAAATAGCAAACTATAATGGCCTAGCAATATGCACGTGATTGTCTGATTCCTATTTATTTGTACATGGAGGTAGGGTGCTGAGATAACTACATAATTAAATCACATAATGCAATTAAAGTTACTCTGTTAGAGTGCTCTTCTCGCCCCATTCTTCTTGCTGACAGTATGCATACCAGGCTTCACCCAGTGCAGCTAAGCTGATTAGGTAATACTAAGCAGCTCAGATATGTAATAGACATTTTGTTGTTGTTGCTGTTTTTTGTGTTTTTCTTTTATTGGTTTTGTTTTTTTGTTTGTTTGTTTTTGTTTTGTTTTTAAGCTCCGTAAGTCAAATGCCAAAATCTCGAGGTACAACAGCAGGTCTTCCAGTGATGTACATAAAGCTCCTTACCAAACACATTATGGCAAAGGCAAGTAGCCTTAACCCTTCAAGAGCATCCAGGTCTCTAGAATCGGCTACTGGGTTGTAATGTTAGATATTGCTTTGTAAGGAAAAAATATGTAAAATATTCAGGCTTTTCCTGGAGTACCGTTGAGTAGACTGGGCTCTTGTTCTAGCAGTTTCTCCCTCACAAACAAAAAGTAATAATAATCTACAGGATGCGACTCTATCTCTGCTTCATCCTTCTCCACCCATCCCTTAATTTTTCCTTAATAATAATATGCTATACAATATCATATTATAGACTGAGTGCCTATTATATGCCATACATTATCCAAGTTTATTTTCATGTAGCTATTGAATGCACACAATAACCTTGTGGTTTGATATTCTCTTTCTACCTGGAAGAATATAGAAGGTAAGGTAAGTTAGATATCTTGTCTAAGATCACACAGCTAAATAATAAGAAAGCTTGGATTTGAATCTAGCTCTGTCTTAACTCCAAAGCCCACATTTGTTTCCTTGCAGCAGGTTGCCTCTTGATAAAAAATATCAGGAGGAACAATATTTTGTGCTTCAAATACAACTTGGTATAAATCTGTTTCTGACTGTGTCTAGCATTTTCTCCAAGGAGGATAAGGAAATTAAGCCCCCGCTGTTGTACAAGTTTCACATCCCAATCAGATAACTGTCAAATCAAATCAGGGCACAGCTTCTATTACTGGACACTGGTACCATGTGGTGTATTGTCAATCTTGACTAAATACCACATCCCAGCAGGCTCAACTAAATCTGTGTATTAGGAAAAATAACAAAGGAATTAAAGGATTTCATATGAGCATCAAAACTTCATCCTCATATCAATGTCTTAGGTGATTTCCAGAAGAAGGAATTTGTTGTGAAAAGAAGGTCATCTCATTAAGAAACTGAAAACAAATCCCATTTCTTTTCCTTTTCTTTATGAATCCTCCACATAAAGCATTAATTTCTATTTTTATTTTTTAAAGATGTATGTTCTTCCCTGCACAAGACCTGCTTTTGTCTAGAGATACCCATTCTGGTCAAAATTCTGTTGCATTTGGAATAAACTCATCTCTTGATTGCTGCAATCCAAAATTCTTCTAAAAATATGATCACGAATGAATTAATAAATTGGAAGAAAAAACATAAAAAGCAAGGTGTGACTGGGCACGGTGGCTCCTGCCTGTAATTCTAGCACTTTGGGAGGCCAAGGTGGGCTGATCATGAAGTGAGGAGTTAGAGATCAATCTGGCCACTATGGTGAAGCCCTGTCTCTAATAAAAATACAAAAATTAGCCAGGTGTGGTGGCGTTCACCTGTAGTCTCAGCTACTTGGGAGGCTGAGGCAGGAGAATCGCTTGAACCTGGGAGGCGAAGGTTGCAGTGAGCCGAGATCGCACCACTGTAGTCCAGGCTGGGCAACAGAGCCAGACTCTGTCTCAAAAACAAAACAAAAAAACAAAAACAAGGTGTTATTGATATCATTTAAGATCTTGATGCTAAGACAATGAAATATATATGTATTCAAATTATGTTTTACTTTTTAGATATTATAGAGCCACATTCTCCTTAAAACTGTGTAAAACATAAAATTTAAATGACAAAAATATAAAGAAAGAATTAAGAAGGTAAACAAAAATAGTGGAAGAATATGGTTTAATATTTTGCTAGTAATCAGAAAGTATATATTGAGCAATTAATATTATTTTTATCCATTAATATTATTTTTATTTAACTAACAAATATCTCAAAGGTTATGTTCAAAGCTGGTGAAGATGAGGAAAACTGGTAAGCTGCTATAATGCTGGTGGCCATATCAAATTGAATACTCCTTTTGAAAATAAATTTAGGGCAGGATACGGTGACTCATGCCTATAATTTTAACATTTTGGGAGACCGAAGTGAGAGGATCACTTGACACCAGGAGTTCAAGATCATCCTGGGCAACAGAGAGAAAACATGTCTCCATAAAAAGTGAAAATAATTAGCTGGGTGTGGTGTCACACATCTGTAGTACCAGGTACTAAGGAGGCTGGGATGGGAGGACCACTTGACCCTGGAATTCGAGGCTGCAGTGAACTATGATGGCACTACTGCACTCCAGCCTGGAGAAGATCTTGTCTCAAAATAAGTAAATAAATAAAAATTAAAATAAATAATAAAAATTTAAAAAGATATCTGCTAATGCATCATTTGCACTCAGTACATTTTATTGCAAAGATCATGGTCCACAGTGTTTTTTCACAGATTTATTTATTTGTTTGTTTTTTTAAAAAATTATTCAACACAAGTAGAGTCTCAGAGCTATTTAACCATTGGTGATATAAATAATGAAGGGTCTCACATCCATTGCTTTCATGGAACCTATAGTCTAGATATACATAATATACATAAATAGTTACATGAATAATTGGGCATTGGTATACATGAATAGTTGCTTAGTCGTATGAAGTATTATGGAAGGGCAAAGAGGAGGAACGTAACCAACCTAGAATTTGGGGAACTCTGGTAGCCTTACATAAGATGTGTCAACTAAGCTGAATCCAAAGAAGGAGAATCAGCTATAAGCAAAAGAGGGGGGACATTTGTATCATGGGGGAGAAGGAAAAGCATGTGTGTGAACTCCAGGTGAAGAGCACTTAGATACCTAAAAGAAATGAGTAGCAGTCCCTACAGCTTCCAGGTGGTGAAGTGATTAGGCATTGAAGCTGGTGATAAATACAAGGACCGCATCATGAAAAGCCTCATCAGTCATGATAAATACACACACACACACACACACACACATATATGTATAAGAATTTTATTCAAAAGACTGAGGAATTTTATCTAAAGGATTAAGAACTTCAAGACAGAATGACATATTTGAATTTGCATTTTGGAAAGAGCATTCTGCTTTGCAGAGTGTAGGAGGGATTGAAGGAGGGCAGGCAGAAGAGAAAAAGGATCCATTGTAGTCATGTAGGGGAATGATGGTGGTGACTCAGACAAGCATAGGAAGAATGAAGATGAAGAGCAATTGCTGAATTTGAAGGATATTTAGGAGAGGGAATCAATGGGGTTTAGTGATGAATTCTATATAGGGGATGAATGGGAGAAAAGTAGGTGATACCCAAGATCTAGTTTAGGGAACCCAGTGAATCCTAGAGCCATTACGAGCTTTATGGGATGTAGGCCAAAAAACAGTATTGGGGTCAAGCAATAATTCTGTTTGAGGCATAAAAGTTTGAGGGATCTTCAGGACATTTAAGTAAATATATTTAGAGGCAATTTTGTATGTAGAATTGAAGCTTCAGAGAGACAACTCTACTGAAGACATAAATTTGGGTATGATATAGATATGTGGAGGATAATAGTATCAATATAATACTAAAATTTGGATGTAACTAAATATTAAATAGTAAAGAAATAGATCAACACTGACACACCTGTCGTCATTAGAATCTGTTTTATGAGGATTCTAATGAAAAAATGAGATAACATATTACAAATATATGTGTGTTCTATGTATACAAAACCAACCTATAAAGTATACATCTGAAACAGATACTAGAATGAATCATAACAAATTATTAATAGTATTGGTCTTTGGGAATTTGGTGACAATGGGTAAGAATATTTTTAACATGTATTTGTATTTTTCTATAATTTAGTATAAACCATAATTTTCTATAATATATCATAAAATGTTAACTATGTTTTCAATTTTACTATATTGGACTATAGAATGTTTACAAGTCACAAGATCACCATAAAAGATACTTTCCAAGATTTTGGAGGGTAAAATTTCTCAACAGATAATAACACAAAATTTAGTTGTCAATTTAATATTTCGTGTTCCACCAAAAGTAAATCGGCATCATGACAAAAAATGCTGTTCTGGATGCCAGTGCAAAGAGGTTTTTATCCTGTGCCTGTGACTTAGAATTTGTTGACAAGTTGTTTAGCCTCTGAGAGCCTGGATGACTTCTAAGATAGGAGAGTTGGTTTGAATTTTTCTCTAAGGTGATCTTCCACTCTATTTTGCCTGTGTTCACATCACGTACCAAAATTTACATCAAACCATGTTCCAGTCAAAACTGCTAAATGAGATATGCAGCTAAATGGCCACAGTCTGAGATTTTATGTGACCTGACATCTAATAGGAGTGTACTTCTTTCAAAGAGAATTTAATGTTTGTTCCTTACAGTTTCGTTTTCCCTCTTTTGTTTCTTCTTTTTGTCATAAAAAGATTGAAAATCCTTGCTGTATTAGTGTGCAGAACATAAAACATAAAGCTCCTCCTGAAAGGTAATTTTCCAGGAGTGAAAAATATGAGAATGGTATTTGATTGTTTGGTTTTCTGTCATTCAATGTTGCATTAAAACAACCATTTTTCCGTAACTATGAATGGCCTCACTCTTGAAAACTGTCAGTTACAAAGGAAAAGCAGTAACATTTTGAAAGCAAAACCTTTCCCAAATCCCACTAGGTTTTCAGATGAATTTGAAAATTTGTCAGTGGTGCATATTCATACACAAATGTATCCATTGTTGGGGGAGGAATTAAACAATTTACAAACTCCGTCTCCATATTCTCAGCAAAATATTCCTTTCTACATCTTAAAATGAGTAATTGTTATAAATCTTATAATCTTATTCTTTTTCATTTTTTCCTAAATACATTTATATTTTGTTTTTCCTTGATACGTGGATTTTAATACACTAAAGTTAGAGACCATGAAGTGAAAGCTAGAATTGCCATAATTTATGAAGCCTTTTATATTCTTTCACTAAAGCAGGTGTGTGTGTGTGTGTGTGTGTGTGTGTGTGTGTGTGTGTGTTTCCTGGTTATGTGTTTATTCTAGAAACATAAAAATAGAGAAAAAACAAAAAACTTAATACAAACTTAAATTACTAACATTGCAAGACCCAGAGAAAAACACCTGGACTCAATTTGACATCTTACTTCAGTCTCTTTGAATAAACTATTATGGGAACAGGTGTCTCTGGTTAAATCACTGTATGTTTCCATTAGGGGACAAAGCTGTACCTGCCATCATAACTGGTGTAGAATCTCTGGCTTAGATCTAATTTGAGAGGCCAGTTTTGGAGATGACTGAAGTAAAAGCTAAACTGATGGTTACAAGTTAACAATCAAAGAAAAACAAAACTTTCCCTTGTGGCCCTCTTGGGAAATAAGTCACCTGTGTTAGTGTGGCTGAAAGAATAACTGTCCTGTATATTAGGACCAGCATGGGTTTTCCCGCATTCAAAGTATGCACAGCTGAACTGGTCTTAGGGCCCGTGCTGTAAACCAAGACAGCTTTCTTTCTATAATCTGGTGGTTACTCTGTGTCTGCATCTCTGAAAGTTCCTAGTTCAAGGCACGCAGAAAGGAGAGATGTTAGAATCGCTAACAGAAAAACTTTAAACAAATTAAATTTAACCGAGTTGAATTGAACAAAGAACTGTTCACGAATCTAGCAGTCCTTGAACCAAAATAGGTTTAGAGAGACTCCACGCTGCCACGTGGTCAAAGAAGATTTATGGACAGAAAAGGAAAGTGGAGTTTAGAAAACGGAAGTGAAGTTCAGAAACAGCCAGATCAGTTACAGCTCAGTGTTTATCTTATTTGAACACGATGTGAACTGTTGACTTTAGGCATAATTTAAAATATGTCAGGAGGCAGCTTTAGTCTAAACTGAATTTAACAGACCCACATAAGACCAATGGTTTAATAAAATCTCAAACTCTTTAAAATGTGCATTCTAATGAAGATGATATTTAGCTCTACCTAACTTTTCAAGTTCCTTTCCATGTACTCGTGGCATGTAATATTTCAGCCATCCCACACTCCCTAAATTTTCTCTCTTACCTTTTAATCTCTGCACTATTGGAATACCTTCTCCAACTTGCTCACTTGGCCAGCACGTTGATCCAGACTGTGATGAGGGGTAATCTTCCCTGTGATGCCTGCCATAAACCTTCCCAGGGATAGTTAGGCTCTCTCCTCTGTACCTGATGACACTTTGCATATGCTTCCAATTTACTGTAGGCATTCTTGTCATAGATTTGTTACTATTTATCTCTATTTTTACTCTGTGAGCTCCTGGCAGAAAGTAACTATGTCTTAGTCATCTTTGAATCCCTAGTACCTGGAACATTGTATAATCTTAGTAGGCGTGCATACACATCTATTGAAAAAAAAAATGTGTTAAATACATTGAATGTATTAAACTGATAAATTGGAGAATAATGAATGTGCTTTTGTAGGGTATACTGAAATTTGAAGTTCTTTAAGGAACTAAGAATGGCTGTTTGATTTCTTTGAATGTGTCTTAAGCGCTGTTTCCCATCTTTCATTCTGCAGGATTTAAGATCTGCTCAATAAAATAATATCTTAGTCATATATAAGATTTACACAGGTGAGGTAAATGATGCAAACGCAATGATATAAAACATTTCCATTTTGATTACAGGTTAGGAAGAAAGAATAGTTTTTAAGTTAAAAATAAAAAACTTTTACTGGGGCCTAGGGAAAGAGTCTGTATTTCATAAATTGCGTTAAATATTTGGTATGTAAAATTCCGGGTGCTGTTCTGCATTAAATGGGCGAAATGCATCCCCTATCTAATTAAGTAACCATATGGAGACGAGTCACATTTACATAAACAAAGGCAGAGAGCCTGGCTCTATTGTATTCTCTTTTAGATTATGTAACTTGGTTTTCCTGCTATGGCTTTCTGCTCTGACTTCCACGTTGCCGTGGACCAATACACTCACAGTAAATGAATGGAAGTTAAAGAGCTAATTCTAAGGAGCCTTACTCTATTTACATATTGCAGTGAGAGGGACTCTGGAATATTATGAAATCTCCTGTGCTTATTAACTACTCGTATATTAAAGCCAATAGTTTTGGGACCTGGCCAACAGGAAACCCATTGTGTATTAGCCTGCTTTGCAAGATAGCCATGTGCCTGGGGTACAGTGTAACCATTTCACTGTATGTTTATTGAATAAGTGCTTCACAGCATGTGTTCAGAATTTTTTACCTAACAGAATTTTACTAATGTAGCTAGAGGGAGCAAATGATAAAGAAGTGTTATAAGCAAGGGTCCATATCACTAAGACTCTGAGATGAAAATAACAATAGCAATCAGAATATCAAAATATAAATGTTAGGATGAATTTGGGGATGGAAATCATAGGGATGATAATTGTAATTGTTTCCTTTTTATGCTATTCTTTGTCCACACAGTGATGATGCTGAAGGTGGTGGTCATGGTGCCGCATAATATGTATGTAATGTTTAACCACTTACTCTATTTTTACATATATTTTAACATCACAAAACACCAACAGATTTTAGTCATCCATTTTTGCGGATGGGAAAAATGGAACATCAGGGTTAAGTTACTTACCCAAGGTCACAGAGTTAACGCACACTTTATCAGGTTATTTGATTCTCATGTAAACTTCTTTAGTTTTAGCAGATTTAGTCTTTGCTTTTTGGTGTGGTCCCTGTTTACACTTTGAAACAAATACCTGTATAGTGAAAAGACAAAGCACACTTTGGAGACAGAAAGGGAGAAAAAAAAGTGATATGTATTTCAAAGTAATATCCTCTTAAGAAAAAAGTATACAAATAATTCAGAATGTCTCAAAACCTCTTGATGCTCAACTTCACTTAATAATCCAATGGATCAGGATTTTATGAATCCCAATTTTGGATGACTGTGGGCCCCGTTGTGCCCAATTGCATTACAAATACAACACATCTAAATGATCAAATATTGGCAGTTTATTATGGTTAACCCTAATAGAATGGCACTGCCTTTGGCTGAGTTGTTTTTCTTGCTAATGTTCACCACGTCCTTATATTTTAATTGGAATTTTAGTTGTTAAATATTCCTGCTTTAAAAGAAACATTTGTTTCTAAATGAAACACAGAAAAATTCTTATTATTTTATTCTCAAACAATTACTCTTTGACTTCTTTATTCCTGACTTTGGTGAGCATGTCTAGTTAGTTAAATATAGTTAGCAGAACGCCAGTTCTCAAAAATATTTATTTTCTCAAGGCCTTCTCTGGGAGGGGTTCCTAACACACCCATCCTGACCTGGAATCGCAGTCCAGCTGACAGATTAACCAAACAAATGATCTTTAAGGTAAATGTCAAACTTATTGTAAGTGAAGCAGTGACTCACAGATAATGTGTGTTTTTATATCATCTTTTGGTTTTATGAACTGCACCCTATTACCCTACGACAGGCATTCACTAAATTAGAGTATCAGACTTGTAAGAGTCTATTCCTCTGAAACAAAATGGAATTCTGAGGTGGCTGGAGTCAGAGACCTGCATTCAAGTTCTGAGCCCACCAATTACTGTCAGTGCAGCCTTAGACAAGGCATATAATTAAAGCATCTTCTCAGTTGCACAATGACACCCACCTCGGAGAGTTTCTGTGTCTCTTACATGATCAAATCCATGTAGAAGACTTATTACCACAATCTGTAGTCACTTGGTAAACGGCAGCTCTTATTTTGTCTTTCTGCTAACAGAGTTTCCACATTCCGTAGCCTACCAAGGTTCTTTCCTGAATAGCTGACGGCATTAGGATTTAATTAAGTGAAGCTTGGAGTGCTGGCTTTGTGTAAGAAGGAAGATGCAGCTGTATCAGTGAGGAATGTTTTCTGTCACAACAATCTATCAGTAGCTTTAAATAAGTAGGGATTGTAAAAAAAAAAAAAGCTGCAATATATTATCTAGGGGTGGATGATCCTGCTGTTAGTTACAGCTCTCAGTGATGTCTGTGCTGGGACTTCTGGGTTCCTGTTGGACTTTTCCTCCCAAACTTCCCCAGGTAAGTCAGGAAAAAACAGGAGAAAGGACAATACCAGCCACACCTATTCTTTTTTTTTTTTTTTTTTTCTTTTTTAAGACAGAGTCTCTCTCTTTCACTCAGGCTGGTATGCAACGGTGTGATCTCGGCTAACTGTAACCTCCGCCTTCCGAGTTCAAGTGATTCTCCTTCCTCAGCCTCCTGAGTAGCTGGGATTACACGCATGCACCACCACACCTGGCTTATTTTTGTATTTTTAGTAGAGACAGGGTTTCACTATGTTGGCCAGGCTGGTCTCAAACTCCTGACTTCAGGTGATCCCCCCCACCTCCGCCTCCGAAAGTGCTGGGATTGCAGACATGGGCCACCACACCTGGTCACACCTATTCTTGATATCAGGGAAATACAAGCTTTCACAGAAGCTTCTATTTATGACTTATGTGCTAAACCAGTGTCACCTGACCATGCTGACCTGCAAGTAGGTCATCTGAGTCTGTTATTTTTCCAGCCTCTGCTGTGAATGTGGTGTGGAAGGAGGCAGATGGCTAGATCAGTCACCAGCCATTTGTCCTACCAGAATTTAAAACTTTTCTCTGAATTATAAAGTGGAGTTGTGGCATATGTGTTGAGATTATGAATATATCTTGAAGGAAAAAAAGCATTCATGCAGTCTTGCGTAAAACTATTAAAGTAAGTGACCTCTTGTCACCCTGTCCCAAAGAATAGAATCTGTCAGCAATTTATAAGCCCCTTAAAAGTTTCCACTTCAGTTCCTGTTCTTCTTTCTTTCCTAGCCTTCCCTTTTACTGAAAGAATTGACGATTTCCTGAAGAATTCAGTTCAAAACTACTGGGCAGGGCTGAGCATGGTTGGCAAGTGTGGGTTGGAGATGGGGAGAGAGAGGTGACTCATTGCCCTGTGAGATGAAGAAGGGGTATCCTCCTGGAGAGGCAGCCTGCTGAGGGGATTAAGCCCTCTTGCTGGAGGGAAGCCCCCTGCTGGGCAGGGCTTTGCTGCACCAGGAATGAAAGCCTGACCCAGTGTGGAACTTGGGGTGTGAGAAGGCGGGGCAAGGTACAGGGATAGCTAGTAACCACTCCCAGCACTTCACTATACAAAGCAAAAAGAAAAAAAAAAAAAAATTCTTCTTTTCAACTACCTCATTTGTTAGACAGATACAAATAAATAGTGATATGTATACAAATATATACCTACAATCCCTCCCCTTCCCACTGCCACTGTAATAAATCATTTTCCTTTGTTTCTTATTTTCATGGATCCCAGCCCTTTTTGTATTTATTTAAGAATAAAAATGTAATGTTACATTCTACCTTTTTGTCATCCTCTGAATGCTAACTGATTCTTTTTTCTTTATTCTATTTATTTCTGAAACAGGGTCTCTCTCTGTCTCTGTCCCCCAGGCTGGAATGCCAGTGGTGTGATCTTGACTCACTGCAGCCTCTACCTTCTGAGGTCAAGTGAGCCCCCCCTACTTCAGCCTCCCAAGTAGCTGGGACTACAGGCATGCACCCAGCTAATTTTTTTATTTTTAAATTTTTTTGTAGAGAAGAGGGTCTGACTATGTTGTCCAGGCAGTTCTCAAACTGCTGGGCTCAAGTGGTCCTCTCGCCTTTGCTTCCCAAAGTGCTGGGATTACAGGCATGAGTTGTGCCTGGCTTAAGATTGATCCTTAAGGGGGATCCTTGGGTAGCTAGGACAGTTACCCTCAGGCTTGTCCATTCCACTGTCCTGCTCTGTCTTTCAGATGCAGGCTGAACATGCTGCTTTGTCTAAAGGACATTTATTAAAATGGGAGAAGGGGAACCTAATTGCCTTTAGATCTCTCTGTGTTTTGTGAGTTGAATGGTTAAAACTTGATCTGTTACATGATCTAGTGCCTTTACTTATTCGGCATTTATTTATGCCAGATAAATAGACATATTCATGCATCGTTACTAGTGAAGCAAAAATGCTTCATTCAGATTGCACGTCTGTGCCTGTCTACTCAGCCTACCACTGTAGGTTTGGGTATGTATTGTTTATCAAGTGGCCCTTTTAGGAATTGAACAATGAATTGGACAGAACTAAAGCCTCTAATGGGAGTGTAAGCAGTTGATGTTCATATAAAATCTTTTAATACTTTTGTCATTTCCTCTAACGTATGGATTTACAAAAGCCTGCGGGGACTTGGTATTTGTTGAAGACAGAAATTTGCATAAGCATTCAGTAACAAAACAATATGTGATTTATTTTATGAAATCCATTTTAAATACAATTAAAATACTTTTTAAAAAACAACATCTGAGATTCTACCCCGAAACCCCTCTTACTCCCTGTGACATATACACATTTTATTTTCTGACTTTATTATACTTTTGACATAAACTGTTTGCCCTTACTTTTTAGAATATTTGCTTTACGATTTTTTGATGCTGACAATTACTTGAATGTGAGTTAGCTTTTCCATTGCAAATACATTTCAAGGCTTATAGTCTCTTAAACTCTTTGTTGTATGAGGCTGTTTTTCCTCCTGTTAAGCTGATGTATTTAATGTGAAAAAAAATCTTATTTGGAAGAATCAAGTTATAGTTACGTTTAATTTGTTCCAGTGGCAAACTGTGCATGTGTGTTCCCAGTCGTTAGGAACCATTTACTACCTCAATGTCTTTTATTTTCTTGCTTATACAAAATACCTCTTGAAGTCTGAGCCTTTGTACCTCTTTTTACTTTTAAGAATTCCTCCTGTAGTTCTGAAACAGAACATTACTCTTTTTTTTTTTTTTTTTTTTAATTTAGACAGAGTCTCACTCTGTCGCCCAGGCTGGAGTGCAGTGGCAGGATCTTGGCTGACTTCAACCTCTGCCTCCCAGGTTCAAGTGATTCTCCTGCCTCAGTCTCTCAAGTAGCTGAGATTACAGACACATGCCACCATGCCTGGATACTAGTTTTATTTTTAGTAGAGACAGGGTTTTGCCATGTTGGCCAAGCTGGTCTCAAACTCCTGACCTCAAGTGATCTGCCTGCCTAGGCTTCTCTAACTGTTGGGATTACAGGCGTGAGCCACCATGCCCAGTCAGAGCAATACTCCTGTTTTTAATGAATTAGGTTTACCATTGACAGTGCTTTCTGATTTGGGTTCTTAACTTAAGCATGAATAGTAAGAGGGTCTGGTCACAACTGCATCGATGGCATGCAGAAAACCAGGTGAGGCCACAAGATGCACCCCTTTCCCAGAGTCTTTTCAGAGAGTTGGATCTGATGGGTGAGTGCATTAGGCAGGGTTCTCTAGAGGGACAGAACTAATAGGATAGATGTATATATAAAGGGGAGTTTCTTAAGGAGTATTGACTAAGGATCACAAAGTGAGGTCCCACAATAGGCCATCTGCAAGCTGAGGAGCAAGGAAGCCAGTTCAGGTCCCAAAATTGAAGAACTTGGAGTCTGATGTTCAAAGGCAGGAAGCATCCAGCATGGGAGCAAGATCTAGGCCAGAAGATTCAACCAATCTAGTCTTTTCACGTTCTTCTACCTGCTGTTATTCTGGCCGCACTGGCAGCTGATTAGACGGTACCCACCCAATTTGAGGGTCGGCCTTTTGAGGGTATTCCTTGTCCTATTCCCTGTGCTCAGCAATCACATCCTCCTGCCTTTGATTTTGTGGCAGTTTCCTGGGACTTAAGTCTTTGCTCACTCTATGAAGAAGCAGGGAAGTACAGTTTTCCCTCCCGCACTTACCTTTTTATATTGCTTCCTCCATTTCTTAAGGTTAGGGGAGAGTCCAGTTTATTCCTTTCACTTGAACAAATGTAATTATAGCTACTGGCTATAAGCTCAGAACTATTAGTGATTTCTGTTAGTTCTCACCCTCGGAAGTGCAGTCCATCATATATGGTGGAAGGTTGCTGGGGGCAGAGGGTGGGCCAAAGGCAAGCAGAATGGAATCACATTCCCTTTGAAGGGGCGGTGAGCTGGTGAGTTATCCAAGATCCAAGACAGATTGCCAGACAATCTCCACAGTTTCATAGGTAAAGAAAGCAGACTATTTGGAATCTTTTGACTATATTTTGTGGCTGACTATCCTCTGTCATCATGCCTGTCATCCACATAAATGTGTGGGAGAACAACATCTATTCTCACCATTTTTCCCGTGTTGAAGCAGCTTGAGGTTGTGCTTAGCCCTTTCAGGTAACCATTCACCAGAGCCTCTCACCTCACAGATGTTTATCTCAGTTGTTTCTGCAAAGATGCTCAGATACAGAAATTTGAGGGGTGTCCTATTCATGTTTATGCTTCATCCAATAACACTGAAGCCATGGCTAGCTGGAGGCACCGTATCCTCTTAGTTCACCTTCTAGAAGATAATTCATCTACACCAGTTCTAAAAGCATGCTTTATTAATACAGTGGAAACTTCTCCAGCACAGAATCTTAGAGCTGGTGTGGGTTTGCCATTGTGTCCTGTTGTATGTGCTACCAGTGTAGACTGTGATCTGATGTCCTCTTTGATTTCACAGGAACTGACAATGGCGAAGCCCTTCCTGAGTCCATCCCATCAGCTCCCGGGACACTGCCTCATTTCATAGAGGAGCCAGATGATGCTTATATTATCAAGAGCAACCCTATTGCACTCAGGTGCAAAGCGAGGCCAGCCATGCAGATATTCTTCAAATGCAACGGCGAGTGGGTCCATCAGAACGAGCACGTCTCTGAAGAGAGTCTGGACGAGAGCTCAGGTAGGAACGTGCAGCTGTCAGAAGCAGCCATGGTGACTCTTCGGGTTCTCCTGTGCTTATGTATCTGGAAAGACTGGAAATCAGCCCCACCATCGCCTCGTGTGAATGAGGTCATAGTTACATCACTCCCGGCATATAAGATACAATTATTTTCTTCAAATGACCCCACAGCTGCCTTGGTAGTCTCTTGTAATATGATGCAGAGGCATTTTTTTCTTGCTGTATATAACTTTAAACACCAAATTTTGGTGTTTAAAAATTTGGAAGTTAATAGAAGTTAATATTACTGGAAATAAAACCAGGGAGTCATGGTTTTTGTTTGCAGAATTCTGAATATTTTTTAGGACAAATATTAAATCTTGCATCAAACCCCTTGTTAAGCAGCATGATTTGAGTTTCTTGAATCTTTCCTAGATTTTATTCTTTGCACTTTGTTCTCCACAGTTGCACCGTGTCCAGCCTTTTTTTTTTTTTTTTTTTTGGACTATGGTGTAGTGGCAGATCCCAAATTAGGTTACCATATTCTAGCAGGATCTCCAATATGAAAGAATTGTGGGACCATCTTTACATTATCAGTAAATTATTGGTGAATTTGGCTGATAAGTGATGATGATGGAAATTATGATTATACTAGCCAATGCATATTGAGTACTCACTATATATCAGACTTAAAGCATTTGACAGGCATTATTATCTTGTTCAGTTTTCTTCAACAGTCCCCTGCAGTGGATAATGCTATTGTTACCTTCTTATAGACAAGGAAACTAAGGCTCAAAGAGATTAAGTAAAGTGCTTGCCCCGGATGTCAAAGTGAGATAATTTGACTGAAAGCCTTCAAAATGTATGCCTTTTTATATTTTAATGTTGACAGAAACAATATATGCTTTTGAACTTTGCTTTCTCAGGCAAGATCCAATCTGGTCACTATTGGGAGAATCTACCCCCAATATTTCAACATAGGTTCTTTCTATTTTCCATAAGTGTCAGCCAGCTGAGAAATAAAGAGAGACAGTATAAAGAGAGGAATTTTACAGCTGGCCCACCAGGGGTGACATCGCATATCGGTAGGACCGTGATGCCTGCCCAAGTCTCAGACCAGCAAGTTTTTATTAAGGGTTTCGAAAGGGGAGGCAGTGTAAGAACAGAATAGGTACAAAGATCACATATTTCAAAGAGTAAAAAGCAGAACTACTGATAAGGGTCTAACAAAGATCACATGCTTCTGCAGTAACAGGGCAAAGCGCAAAAGCAGGACCACTGATAAGGGTCCAACAAAGATCACAGGGCAAAGGACAAAAGCAGAACCACTGATAAGGGTCTATGTTCAGCCGTGCACGTATTGTCTTGATAAACATCTTAAACTTCAGAAAACAGGATTTGAGAGCAGAGAACCAGTCTGACCACAAATTTACCATGGCTGAGTTTTCCAAACCCTGAGTTTTCTGCAGGAACTCAGTAAGCCTGAGGGTTCTGCAGGAGACCAGGGCATATCTCAGTCCTTATTTCAACTGCATAAGACAAACATTCCCATAGTGGCCATTTATAGACCTCCCCACAGGAACACAATCTTTTCTTAGGGTATTAATATTAATATGTCTTGCTAGGAAAAGAATTTAGCGATATGTTTCCTACTTGCATGTCCATTTATAGGCTCTCTGCAAGAAGAGAAATATGACTCTTTTTGCCCAACCCCACAGGCAGTCAGACCTTATGGTTGTCTTCCCTTGTTCCCTAAAAATCACTGTTATTCTGTTCTTTTTCAAGGTGCACTGATTTCATATTGTTCAAACACACATGTTTTACAATCAAGTTTTACAGTTAATACAATTATCACTGTGGTCCTGTGGTGACATACATCTTCAGCTTACGAATATAACAGGATTAAGAGATTAAAGACTGGCATAAGAAATTATGAAAGTATTATTTGAGAACTGATAAATGTCCATATTATGATGAAATCTTCACAATTTATATTCCTCTGCCAAGGCTCCAGCCAGTTCCTCCATTCAGGGTCCCTGACTTCCCGTAACAGGTCACACATTAGATTGTTGAATGTTTTAGATGATCAACTACTTGACTTGGTCAACTCACTAGATATCAGATTTTTGAATAAGTCAGAAAACATCAGTATAACTCTGAAGTTTCAAATCAGCCTAATTTATTAACTATATAGCAATGATAGTCTATATAACAAGGTATTCAGAGTATTACAGAGTATTCAGAGCTAGATAAGATAATAGCCCATATAGGTAGGTTTTACAGGTAATGATAGGGATAAGACAAATATAACCATAAATGCAGTGCAGATGAAGTTAGGATAAATATCTGAAGAGAAGAATATGTTTCTACGGAAGATTTGTTTCTTAAATTACATCTAACTAGGATTATCGGGAAAGGTATTGTAAACTTGATAGCAGTAGAAAGGGACATTGATGAATATGTAACTAAGATGGACATAATTGATGTCACACTCTATAGGGGGGAGAGGAGTTTTAGTGGCTTGAAGGTCACAAACATTAGTAAATGAAGAAAGCTTAGTATATGTTCAGCAAAACGTTTGGTTTTGTTGAAATATAAAATTTATGTACAAGAATAGCAGCCAGTGGCTAGAAAATTCAGTTTACTCAATGGCATGAAAGGCCTCAGATAAGAGTGTGGAGTCCTTTACTTAGTTTTATGAGTATTTTGGTTGTGGTGATTGATCATATTGATAGATGGGTATGCAGTGGCTGGAGCTCTGCTTTAAAGAATGAATCTAGAAGAAACGTTGGTAAGCAGAAACCAGAACAAGGGAGCTAGGAGACATGGATAATTCAGGAGAGAGAAGGTCAGAACTGGTTTGAGAGTGGGGAGGGCACAGAAATAACAACCAGAATATAAATAATTGCATTAACAAGGAGAAAAGTCTGAGATCATAGTTTGACAATCTAAGTTTGAAGTGCTTATGGTATATAATGAAGAGAGGTAGATTTGGAACTTCATAGAATTAGGTGGTAGAAGAGTAGATCTGAGAATCATTAGGAGAGAATGAAGCCGTGTGGGTGGAAGAGTTGTTAGAGGGGAAGGGTCAATATGAAAGGGAAGTAGACCTAGAGATATACCTCTTCAGAAGACACAGACAGGCGTATCAGCCTTCAGCAAAGAAGTAACCAGGGGAGCCAGGCATGGTGACTCCTGTAATCCCAGCACTTTGGGAGGCTGAAGCGCGTGGACCACAAGGTCAGGGGTTCGAGACCAGCCTGGCCAATATGGTGAAACCCCCGTCACTAACAAAAATACAAAAATTAGCCAAGGGTGGTGGTGGGCGCCTGTAGTCCCAGCTACTCAGGAGGCTAAGGCAGGAAAATCGCTTGAACTGCGGAGGTTGCAGAGAGCCAAGATCGTGCCACTGCACTCCAGCTGGGCAACAGAGCAAGACTCTGTCTCAAAAAAAAAAAAAAAAAGAAAAGAAAAGAAAAGAAAAAAATAGAAGTAACCAGGGGATGCTGTGTTTCAAAGCAAAACGAAAACATTATCTCAAAAAGATCTGTAGGTAAAACTCTATCAATAAAGAAAAGGGCCAAGAACTAAACATCTTATTTACATGTAAAGAAAGAGTGCTAATCCTTACACAGTTCTGAACTACTATAGGATTGCAGTGTAAATTCAAAACTCCAAAAAGTAGAGAAACACCTAAAATCCTATGATAATTCCCTATTCATTCCAAATTGGAATTAGTAGGAGGAAGAAAAAAAAAGTGCCCCTTTTGGAGATGTTGTTCTTCAGACCAAAGCATGCTTAGAATCCTAGAATCTAAATGTAAGAACTGGGAGAGAGCTTAATGATAATCTAACAGCCCTATTTTGCACATTAAAAATGTTAAGATTCAGGCCGGGCGCGGTGGCTCAAGCCTGTAATCCCAGCACTTTGGGAGGCCGAGACGGGCGGATCACGAGGTCAGGAGATCGAGACCATCCTGGCTAACATGGTGAAACCCCGTCTCTACTCAAAAATACAAAAAAACTAGCCGGGCGAGGTGGCAGCGCCTGTAGTCCCAGCTACGCGGGAGGCTGAGGCAGGAGAATGGCGGGAACCCGGGAGGCGGAGCTTGCAGTGAGCTGAGATCCGGCCACTGCCCTCCAGCCTGGGCGACAGAGCGAGACTCCGTCTCAAAAAAAAAAAAAAAAAAATTTTAAGATTCAAGAGATACAATGAGTTCATGGCATAGCTGTTTCAAGAACCTAGATCTCCTGATTTCTCCTTCAGATGAATTTCTTCAACATCATAAGCCACCTTTGCCTATAGATTTCTATACTTTTCTCCCAGATCAAAATATTGACAGGTTTTCTTGCTAGCATAAGGATGGATTGAAGTACATGGCTCATCATTTTCCATTATGAATCTGTTTAGGGTTTCCATCACCCATGTGTATCATCCTATACAAATATCATTAGAATTTCTTTATTCTTGACCATTTCTTCTATCTTCATAAAAGCCAACCCCTTAATTTGGGTCATGTTTCTGGCACTGTTAGACAAAAGTTTATAGCAAGCAATGACAGACATTTCCAGGATTGTTGGTAGTTTTCATTTTGAAGGAAGGATTTGGCATTTTGATGGAGAAAGTAGAGAACAAATTGAATCTTGGTTTCAGGAATGTCTCTGATCTTGTGCTCCCAAGACTGGGACCCAGGAGAGACCTAGATGGATAGGCCTGGTGCTGGGAGAGGTTGAGTCAGAGACAACAGCAGTCTCACTTATGTTGACGTTAAAAATTCAAAGGAAGACACTGGAGTTTGGGAGAGGGCAACCAAGGGAATGACATCTACCATATAAGCAAAAGCCTACAAAACAATAGCAGAATATGACGGGTTTATGTGTCTTTTGCTCAATTAGTACAATTGAAAAGGACTCAAATACCAGTGGCTCACTGGGGCTGTATGTTTTATCATGAGATGTCTCTGTCCTAGATTTTGCCCAGCAATGAACTCAAAATAGCTGAATCCCATTGGGCAAACTCTTCCAAATGAAAGAGAGAAAGAACATTGTAAAATGATCAGCCATTTCTTTTACCACTGCTAGAAAAATCTTATATCCCTTCTCATATAAAGACCTCTTTAAGTATTGCAAGCCAATTCAACAGTGCACCCTCTTCTAATTTCACTACATTCTGTTTTGTTATTGCTTTCCCCTTTTAATTCCCCCAGCATTGCTAGGCAACTCCATGTCATGTGGATAGCTTTTTTGATTACATTCTCTACCTCCGCGTAGAAATTTCCTATTTCATTAAAAGAAAAAAAAAAAAAGCCAATAGACATATTTCAAAGAAACTGCGCAGAAAAAAATATTCGTAAATGACAAAATCTGAGGAGATTATATACCGATTTTTAAAAATATGCTGTTAAGAAAGAATTTAAATTTTAGCAGTTACCTTTTTGTAAAGAACTTAATAAGCACAACCTTTTCTTCCAAGTCATTTTGATTGAATCAATGCAAAAGAAATGTCTCTCCCTAAACAGTTTTCTTCAGTATAGTTAATGAAAATCACTATCTACCACACACTGCAATTACGTTTTCTAAGCTCTGTATTAATAGTAGAATTGTGGAAACAAGAACAAGATGAGTGGAGATATTATACCCCAAAACAATACCTAAGTGCAATTTAGGTTGGAAACAAAATGGCCTCAGGTATTGAAAAATAGATGCATTACCTCCCTTGGGTTCTCCAAGGCAGAGATGGGAAACAGGACTTGACTACCTTTATGGACTTAATGGCTTTTGACTGGATCTGTAAAATAATTCCTGCCAGCCTAATAGGAGTGAATGACACTGAGAAGTCAAGGACAATGGGACCACATTTGACCAGAAAGACAGAGAGAACTTTCCCTGTTTTTAAGTCCTGTCGAAAGTGACTCCTTATGTCTGTTTGTACAACATATTCTCCATTTCTGAAATTCTAAAGAAATATGTGATAATTCTTTTTACTTACAGGCATTCTGTCTTTACAGAACTAATGGGAAATGCATAGGACCTGGGAGTGTTTGGAGTAGACACAGAATCTTTTGTGTTCCTAAATTGGAAGCAATAAGTCCTTTCAGTTGTTAAAGGCTGCAAACTGCCTTTGGTCTTTCTGGTAATTTGGCCCTGTCATCTAACAGTTCAAATAAGAAGAAAAAGGATTGTGTGTTTTCATGCAATTTAGCTTGGAAAACCCAGAGCTAGAGTTCTTTCCTGCAAAAAGTACAATTTATTTGACATGAGTTACTGTGTTTGCACAGACAAGGCTATACCTCTTAGTAACGTACACTTGCAGTTCTCTGCACTAGCCAAAGGATCCTCTTTCATTTGTTCTGCCTCATTTCATTTGGAAATATGGGAACTCGTCTTCCTTGTGTTGTTCTTCTGTTAACATCTGGAAGCTCAGAGTTGAGAAGTAATCTCAACCCAGGAATCGTGCCCCTGTGAAAAGGATGGAGTATGCAGTAATGCAGAAATTAGAGCTTTAATCTAAACAGGCAGGCACATGTATATCATACACACAATAGTAAACAACCACAAACCAAACTTATCTTGGCAATCAAGATTATGTGGGCTGTGGGGAGCTGGAATTATCGATAAGCTAAACCACTTCTTTACTGTTCAATAAAAATAGGAATTCTCTTAACAACATGCCGTGGCTCTTATCTTATTCCACCTCAGAGATATCGAATTCTAATGAGTGAAATAATGTGTATTCCAATGTGTTATGGGAAAAGTCTCAACTCCAGTAAACTAATATTTTTCTTCTTAAAGAATTTCATTTCAGGGACCTCATTGTGTGTGATTTCCTTTTTAAACAACTGGAGTCACTCTCTGGGGAAAAAAGGTTAATGGATTGTATTGAGAAAAGGGAGAAGAATAGGAATAAAAATGTATTAAATCTTAAAAGTTTATATCTTAGAATGTTGCTATGCTGGTGATGGGGATTTGAATATAGTATCTTCCAGAAAACCATTAATTTGAAAGTATCTTCAATGATTCACAAGTTACTAAAGTACATTTGGGAAGCATATATTTTAGGCCACATAACACAGAAATAATCTCTCAAGTGTTTCATTGACAGTCTGTGGGTTTAAAACTCACTTTTATGGAAGCCTTCTCCCTCCCCACCTTATCACTCTACTTCTCAGAGAAGATTGACATATTCTTAAAAGGTTTTCAGGAAAATATTATGAATTCCCTACATAAACTGGCAGAGTATGAAGGCCTTGTTTCCTATAGCTAATTTAACTTTTCCTACAAAACGGAAATAAGGAGATTATTTACTTTCATCCATCCTTAGCAGTGATAGAAATCAGCTAATCACTTTATATAATTTAATAATTTCTGATATCGACCATACATTTGTCTCAAAGTCTAAATTTTTGACCAGTCTCTTCAGTTCACACATTAAGAAGTGTGTACATTGATTTAAAATACGAATGACAGGCTGGGCATGGTTGCTCATGCCTGTAATCCCAGCACATTGGGAGGCCGAGGTGGGCGGATCACAAGGTCAAGAGATTGAGACCAGCCTGGCCAACATGGTGAAACCCCATCTCTACTAAAAACACAAAAATAAGCTGGCTGTGGTGATGCACACCTGTAGTCCCAGCTACTTGGGAGGCTGAGGTAGGAGAATCACTTGAACCCGAAAGGTAGAGGTTGCAGTGAGTTGAGATCGTGCTACTGCACTCCAGCCTGGAAACAGAGCAAGATTCTGTCTCAAAAAAATGTGAAAAACAAAAATGAATAATTATAAAGATCTATGAAAAACAAAACGTACACACAGAGAGAGAGAGAGAGAACGAAACCTGAGGTTAGCCTAATGGTTAAGAACATGGGTTTTGGTGTAGAGGAAGTATTGTTTGAAATCAGGCTCTCCATTTACCTACTTTTTCAGATAGATGTGGAATTGAGCTTCCTTTCTCCTTGGTTTCTGCGTGTATCAAATGGCAGTGATAATTGTATCCACCGTCACGTAGCACCTAATACACGTGACATGCTTAGCCCAGGGGCTAGTGTACAGCAAATGCTCAGTCAAGACTAGCCTTCAAAATGATGAATATAAAGTAGCTATTTTATTCTTCTTTTTGAATGAGACAAGTGTCTGGTGATTATGATTCAAAAAACAAATATATAATTGTAGAATTTTGCATTCCAAGAAGATAACAGGGCTAATATTATTGGCAGATAAATATTTGCCCTTCCTAGAGTAACATTGCCTTACTTGCATGTGATTCAATCATTCAGGTCGCATTGTGTCTGTATGTTACCCTCAGAGTCCATGGCAATGTTACAGAAAAGGGCTCCAGATCCAGACCCCAAGAGAGGATTCTTGGATCTTGCACAAGAAAGAACTCAGGGAAAGTGTGCAGTGCAAAGTAAAAGCAAGTTTATTAAGAAAGTAAAGTGCTGAAAGTACAGCTACTCCATAGACAGAATAGGACCTTCCTGAAAATAAGAGGAGGAACGCATCCACTCTAGGTACAATGCTTGTATATGTGGGTAGATGTGTTCTGCTGTAAGGGTTTGTGATAAATGATTAATTTTCTTAATTACTATATTTTGCAAGAATCTATATTACTATCTTTAAAACAAAATTAGGAATGCCTTTGTTCTCCAGATATCAGGATATCTGGACACTCCCAATCTGGATTTGTTTAGTAAACATTATTAATTTGTTCCCCTAACCATCAACATCTAGAGACAAGGAATGTGTAACTCTGTGGGAACGCAGCCTGGCAAGTTCCAGCCTCATTTTCCTAGCCGTCACTTAAAATGGAGTTGTTCTGGTTGGAATGCCTCTGACAGTAGGACTGTGGTTGATACAAGTGGTACAATATATGTCCTGACCTCAGGTCATAAGCTACTAGCAGGAGATGATTTCAGTGACTGTAGGAATGGAAAGTCATTGATTGAAGCAACAGGATTGGAAATCATGACCCTGTTGCCCACAATGTTGTGAGTATGACATGGGAGTGAGTCATTCATGGGATGCGTTTTCTAAACAACCCTTCCGTGTCCACTTCTGCCTCTTAAGTTTCTCTTCTTGCTGTTGTTAGACAATGCTATCAAGTTAATTTGCTTTCCTTTACCAGACACCTCTGAGCTGATTAATTCTAATCTCTGGTGTGGAAGAAACTGGAGAGCTTGGACGTATTCTTTGTTTCTGTACTTAAGACTGAACTCGCGGTGCTTCTGAGGAATACTTGGAGTGGTTATTATCCTGGGAAAACAAAAGACTATTCATTAGGCATAGCACACATGCACATTCAAAGGATAACTATTTTATTTTTGGTCAAGATACATTTTTATCTTGTTGCTAGGATGAAGTGATAAAAGACATTTAGCCCTAATTAATTATCTGCCAGTAAAATGAAACATTGTTCTGCCTTTTCATTTTTGTATTTAATTTACTACTTTGAGTACTATGTTGGCCTAAAGACATCTAAGCTCTCTCAAGATATGGAGGTACAGTTCCATGACATTTCTTCCTATCTGTCAGTTTTGAAACTTCAAATGTGTGTGAGATACATGTGTCCTTACCAGAGTCCCCAGAGCTGTGGTCTAGAAGCCAGGCTATATATTGAATAAGGACAGCGCCTTCAAGTCATAGGTAGAATGGCATTCAGCCTTTTGTGTGATCTCGTAGCAGCCTGTGCCTCTGCTGCCATGACTGTTGTCACATTGGGCATTGTTGGAGCATGTTAAAATGTCTCCCCCTCCAGGGCTGGGCACAGTGGCTCACCCCTGTAATCCCAGCACTTTGGGAGGCCAAGGTGGGTGCATCACCTGAGGTCAGAAGTTCAAGACCAGCCTGGTCAACATGGTGAAACCCTGTCTCTACTAAATATATAAAAATTAGCCAGGCATGGTGGCGGGCACCTGTAATCCCACCTACTTGTGAGGCTGAGTCAGGAGAGTCACCTGAACCTGGGAGGTGGGAGTTACAATGAGCCAAGATCGTGCCACAGCACTCCAGCCTGGGCAACAAGAGAGAAACACTGACAGGCACATACAGGGTGCTCAATAATTGTCTTTCCAGCGAAATATGTCATAAACCTTATGACATCTTTGATCTGTTGCTTATGGTAGGGGACCTGTGGCAAAATAATAATACTAAAAAATAGAAATAATAGTAACACAATGTTAAGATGAAAGACCAAAATGCCTGTGATGGTATTAATAAAAGTAAAGGGCCATGCAAATACTATATAACTAATAATGATAATAACAATGTGTTATTCAAAATATGAGGGAGTATCTCATTATTGAAATATAGTTTTCGATGCTCTGATCCTGAAGCAGTAAGAGACAAGTGGAAAACATTCCCTTATGTAAGTGGAAGACTCACTTTTTCCAGTTGAAATGGCTTTCTGTCTGCTCAGGAGACATCAGAGTGAGAGAGGATACCTCAGCCAAATCCAGGCATCAGAGGGGTTGAGAAACCTTGGAAGTCCGTGGTTCTTTCAAGAAAACTCTTGAATATAGGAGAATATTGCTTTTCAGGCCAGGCGCAGTGGCTCATGCCTGTAATCCAAGCACTTTTGGAGGCTGAGGTGGGTGGGTCACTTGAGGCCTGGAGTTCCAGACCAGCCTGGTCAACAAGGCAAAACCCCATCTCTACTAAAAACACACAAATTAGGTGGGTGTGATGGTGCATTCCTGTGATCCCAGCTACTCAGGAGGCTGAGGCACAAGTATTGCTTGAACTGAAAGGTGGAGTTTGCAGTGAGCCGAGATCACAGCATAGAACTCCAGTTTGGGCGACAGAGCAAGACTCTGTCTCCAGGGTGAAAAAAAAAAAAGGTCTATTGCTTTTCAAGGGAGTTGGATTGCTTTGTTTCTCTCCCAGAGAACTGAGCAAGGCCTTGCATTACTCATGAAGTTGTATTGGAATAATTCTTTGGCACTTTGTCTACAAAGAATAGAATACTCGTTTTCTCAGCCCCGATCTTGAAGTGCTATAATGTGAACAATGAGGTACAAAGAAAGTGAAACATTGAACTGAAAAAGTCCCAGAAAGCAGGCACCGAGACTGGGATGAGAAAATGATTCTACCAAAACCTAGTTAGCTGGTCATTTACTGCTTCGTTATGGTTGGGGATATGATAAACATCTTAGAGGGAGGGATTCTCACTTCCTTCTTGAATCTATTGATTCCAGTTGGTAAGCCGAGCATCCTACTAGAAAGAACTTCCAAATGATTGAAGCAGTAAGGCTGAGTGGGGAGGCAAGCATTTGAGAACTGTATCAAATTCCTCCCCAAGTGCCCATCACCAGGTGTGTTTGAGAACTGGCTGGAAAGGGTAACCACAGCAGGATGCTGCTGACGGGCTTTGTCAGTGCGATAACGAGCGGTGGATAAAAAGCTCAGGGCCAGCTGTTGGTAGGCGCCGGGCTGGGGTTGGCATGGTGCTGAATGTTAAATACTATTCCAGAATTCTCTATTTTGTCCAGAACAAGTTAGGATCTTAGACTGTGACTGTCACCCTTTTATCAAAAGTTGACCAGAAATAAAGCGTTTTATTTATTTTCCCCTCTCCATTTCTTCCCTCCTCTCTTTTACATTTCTCTTCCTTGCACAGTGAAGTATATACCTTCAATTAGTTTGAAAATCCTTTAACTTTTAGTCTCCCAACAGGATTAGACCTGCTAAGAGTAACTAGTGTTTTCCATCTGATAAATAAGGGGATTGTAGCAATAACTGCTGTCAGCATTTTTCTCATTTAAACAAATAAAGCTGACAAATGATGAAGTTCTGTGCTGCTCCATTATGTTTAGTACATGCAGAGCAATTATTCATTGGCTGCCAACATTAGTCTATCTACAACTAAACCATCCAACGGTCTAGAAAGCTTATTAGCATATCAGTATCATAGTCATATTTGTATATTCTCTAAGACTCTACTCCATAACAAAGGCTGATGGTTATAATTTGCACAATAAAGGGTTGGACTTTTCTATGCTTATTAGAGTTACGCCAGTTATTGGGTACAATGCTACTCTTATTGATGACATGCTATTTTTTATTTGCCTGGAACTTCCACTCCCTTGTAGCATTTTCTATGAACAAGTTAGCTGCCATCTCTGGAGATATAGGAGTAGATAGCCATTTCTGCATGAACACTGTTAGAGGAAATTCAGTGGAGGAAGAGATAGGGAAGAGCATTTTTCTTAAAGTCGCATTCCTTGTATATTTCTCATGTGTGAATATATCATGTATATGTATGTGCATATATATACACATACTCATACTATTACATATGTGTATATGGGTATGTATACATGTAAACTGTATATGTAAATGTGTATTTGTGTATCATTTGATCAGTGAGGATTTGAGAAAGTATGTATTTAAAACATCTTATTCAACAGTTATTTCTTGTTATGGTAGGGGGAAAATATAATAGATACAAAGAATTCATGATTTGCCAAGGCTTCTTTTAGAGGGGATGGTTTGATAAAACTGAAGACCTCATGTTAGAAGAAGGCCTAATCTAGAGAGATAATATACCTTTTGTGGGATGGTCATGTCACTTGTGGCCTTTTAAAGAAGCCTGCCACTCTGATGCCACCGGTTGGGAAAATACTGTGTTTGGAAGCAGTTGTTTTATGTGTACTTTCCTCTGCTGATCACATGGGGAGCCTCTGCTGGTAACTGAGCCATCCTAATGTTGAAACCTTCACTTCAGCATTTTCCTTCCAACTGTGGTTAGCCTGAATGAGGGGTTGCAAAACCTCCTGACAAGAATGGGGTAAGACCAGATACAATCTTCATAGTGGGGTGCCCTGGTCCCTTGTTTATGCTTTCCAAAGCACAGTGTGCTGCTCTTTGTCTATGTGACCACGTTTTCTAGTTGGGGCCTTGCTGACCCTGTAGGGACCGCTCTGCCCAGGGCTGGCTAATTTTTAAAGAGATCAAACAACTTGCCTGTGAGTTTGCCTTTCATGCTCAAACCAAGCGATCCAGAGGCCACACCTCTAACTACCATTTCTATGGAGCTCTTATACTCCAGACCACTGTTCCCCTGCCCTAACCCCAGGACTAGGAGAGCCAGGATGCCCCAGAGCCACTGACATTGTGCAAGCTAGCCAATCCCAGTATATTGTTTCTTCCCATGCAAACCACAATGGAAAGGCCCTTGGCCACATGTTCCCCCACCCCTTCTGCCTCCTGAAAGACCCTCAGGCTTACCCATGTGGCTCTACATGGCTTGCTGTGCCTCCTGTCTCTCGGGACCTGTGAGTGTCAACTTCTTCCTTCATAAAAGTCACTTCCATGTATAAATATGTTAAAACACTTTATTGAAAAAAATCCTGGGTGTTCTTAAAATGCCGTGGTGCCAAGATTAAATCACAGCAAGTTTGGTGGTTTGGATTTGGACATTCCCTACTTTATAAACATGATAACCCTGAATCATTTTGAGATAGTGCTGGTCTTCGTCTTCAAGCTGAAAAAAATCGATAGCTTTGATATTCTTACAAGATGAGGAAAGTGAAAAAATGACAGTTCTTCCCATTAGCTTAAACCTATTTCTTCTTTTTAATTAATACATAATTAACATATTTTTGGGCACAAGTGATATTTTGATACCTTCATATAATGGCTAATAATCAAATCAGGATAATAGGAATATCCATCACCTCAAGCATTTATGTTTCTACTGGGAATGTTCAAATTCCTCTTTTCTAGCAATTTTTTCTTTTTTTTTTTTTGTTTTTTTCTGAGACGGAGTCTCACTCTGTCGCCCAGGCTGGAGTGCAGTGGCCAGATCTCAGCTCACTGCAAGCTCCGCCTCCCGGGTTCACGCCATTCTCCTGCCTCAGCCTCCCGAGTAGCTGGGACTACAGGCGCCCGCCACCTCGCCCGGCTAATTTTTTGTATTTTTTTTAGTAGAGATGGGGTTTCACCGTGTTAGCCAGGATGGTCTTGATCTCCTGACCTCGTGATCCGCCCGCCTCGGCCTCCCAAAGTGCTGGGATTACAGGCTTGAGCCACCGCGCCCGGCCTTTTCTAGCAATTTTGAAATATGCAATAGATTATTGTTAACGATTGTCACTCTACTGGACTGTCAAACACTGGATTTTAGTCCCTCTACTTAACTGTATTTTATTACCCGTTCTTCAACCTGTCTTCTCTCCTCATTCCCCTTCTTGACCTTTAGTTAACCACCAGTCTACTCTATGTTCATGAGATCCACTTTTTCAGTTCCCACATATGAGTAAGAACGTATGATATTTTCGTCTGTGCTTGGCTTATTGCACTTATGACCTCCAGTTTTATGCATGTTGCTACAAATGACAAGATTTTATTCCTTTATATGGTTGAATAATATTTCATGGTGTGTGTGTATATATATATAAATATATATACATATCGCATTTTCTTCATTCCTTTATTGATGGATACTTGGTTGATTCCATATTTTGACTATTGTGGATAGTCTAATAAACATGGGGTTGCAGATCTCTCTTTGATATATTGATTTCCTTTTTGAGAGGATATATATGCCTAGTAGTGGGATGGCTGAATCATATGGAAGATATATTTTTAGTTTTTCAAGGAACCTTTATACTGTCTTCTATAGTGACTGTATTAATTTACATCCCCAAAAATGGTGTATGAGGGTTCTCTGTCTCCACATCCTCTCTAGCACCTATCTTTTTTTGTCTTTTTGACAAAAAACATTTTAACTGGGGTGAGTCGTGGTTTTGATTTGCATTTCCCTGATGATTAGTGATGCTGGCTATTTTAGAATATATTTTTTGGCCATTTGTATGTCCTCTTTTGATAAATGTCTATTCAGGTCTTGATCTTTTGCCCATTTTTAAATCTTTTGTTCTGTTTTTTTGCTATTGAGTGGTTTGAACTTCTCATATATTCTGGTTATTAATCCCTTGTCAGATAGATAGTTTGCAAATGTTTTCTCATTTTCTGTGGGTTGTCTCTTAGTTGTTTATTTCCTTTGTAGTGCAGAAGCTTTTTAGCTTGATGTAATCCTATTTGTCTATTTTTACATTGGTTACCTGTGCTTTTAGGGACTTATTAAATAAATTTTTGCCTCAATCAGTGTCCTGGAGAGTTTCTTCAATATTTTCTTTGAGTGATTTCATAGTTTCATATCTTAGATTTATTTTTATTTTGATCCGACTTTTGTATATGGTGAGAGATAAGGGTCTAATTTCAATGTTTGTATATGGATATCAAGTTTTCCCAGAACCATTTATTGAAGATACTATCCTTTCTTCAGGGTTCTTGATACCTTTGGCCTTGGCTATTCAGAGTTTTTTATGGGTCCATACAAATTTTAGGATTGCTTTCCCTATGTTTGGGAAAGATGTCATTGGTATTTTAATAGGGAGTGTCTTGAATCTGTACATTGCTTTGTGTAGTATTGACATTTTAATAACATTAATTCTTGTAATCCATGAACGTGGAATATCTTTACTTTTGTGTATGTCCTCTTCAATTTCCTTCACCAGAGTTTTATCATTTTCTTTGTAGAGATCTTCCATGTCTTCGGTTAAGTTTATTCCCAGGTATTTTTTTTTTTTTTTTTGTAGGGGGGGCGGTCAGGGGCTATTGTAAATGAGATTGCTTTCTTGATTTCTTTTTCAGATTATTCACCACTAACATATTTAATTGCTACTGATATTTGTACATAGATTTTATATTCTGCAACTATACAGAATTCAGTTATCAGTTCCAATGTTTCTTGGTGGAATCTTTACATTTTTCTAAATATGAGATCAAATTATCTACAAACAAGGCTAATTTGACTTCTTCCTCTCCAAATGGATGCCTTTTATTTGTATCTCTTCCTGATTGCTCTAGCTAGGACTTCGAGTACTACGATGAATAAAAATATAAAAGTGGACATCCTTATTGTGTTTCAGATTAAGGGGAAAGGCTTTCAGTGTTTCTCATTCAGTAGGTTGTTGGCTGTAGGTTTATCATATATGGCCTTTATTGTTTGAGGTATGTTCTTTCTATGTATAGTTTTTTGAGGTTTTTATCATGAAGGGATGTTGAATTTTGTCAAATGCTTTTTCAGCATCTATTTAAATGATCATTTTTTCTTGTTATTTTTGGTTCTGTGAATATGATGTGTCATGTTTATTGATCTGCATATGTTGAAATTTCCTCACCTCTCTGAAATCAATCCTTGTTGATTATGGTGAATGATCCTTTTAATGTGTTATTGAATTTGGTTTGCTAGTATTTCATTGAGGATCTTTGCATCTGTGTTCATCAAGTATATGGGCGTGTAGTTTTGTTTTTGTTGTTGTTGTGTCTTTGTCTGGTTTTGGTATCAGGGTAATGCTGCCCTCATGGAATGAGTTTGGAAGTATTCTCTCCTCTTCAGTTTATATTTTTGAATTTTTTGAGACTCGTTTTGTGGCCTACCTTATGGTCCATTCTGGAGAATATTTTATGTGCTGAAGAGATGAATGTGTCTTCTTGTAGCAGTTGGGTAAAATGCTTAAACACATTTCTGACCTTAAAGGTTATTGAATGCTTCTTTGGTGAGACTCCACTTCTCAGAGTGTGGGTATATTCTGCTTTAATAGGTCTCCCTGTTCTGCAGTATAGGAGCTCTGAAATATTAAAGTCACTCTACCTTCTCCTACCTGTGTGCACTTGATGGATGTTCTCTCTCCCGCCTTTTCTTCTTTAGGGGAGCTCATCAACCATTTGCCCAGAGAGGAAAACATAAAGCAAGTTCTCTTCTCCAAAGTCTAGTGCCTCCCTTTAACCTGTTCAACTTTACTTTATAATATACATGCTCCACTCCAGCCTGCTTTCTGTCCTAACAAACAAAATAAATTAATGGCTTTAGAGGTACAAGTGGTTTTTGGTTACACGGTGAATTGTATAGTGGTGAAGTCTGGGCTTTTAATGTACCTGTCACTCAAATAGTGTACATTGTACCCTATAAGTAGTTTTATATCCTTCATCCTATCCAATCCTCCCCGCTTCTGAGAATCCAGTGTCCATTATACCACCCTGTACACCCTGTATACCCATGGCTTGGCTCCCAATTATATGTGAAAACATGCAGTGTTTGGTTTCCCATTCCTGAGTTACTTCATTTAGGAAAATGGTCTCCAGTTCCATCCAATATACTGCAAAATACATGATTTCATTCTTTTTTTATGGCTGAATAGCACTCCATGATATAGATATAATACATTTTCTTTGTGCATTTATTGGTTGATGGGCCCTTAGGTTGATTCCATATCTTCGCAATTATGAATTGTGGTGTGATAAACATACGAATTCAGGTATCTTCTTGATATAATGACTACTTCTTCTTTGGGTAGATACCCAGTAGTGGGATTACTGGATCAAGTGGTAGATCTACTTTTAGTCCTTTGAGAAATCTCCACACTGTTTTCAACAGAGGTTTTACTGATTTACGCTTCTATCAACAGTGTGTAAGTATTCCCTTTTCACCACATCCATGCCAACATCTGTTATTTTTTGACTTTTTAATAACAGTCATTTTGATTGGGGTAAGGTAGTAGCTTATGGTTGTTTTAATTTGCATTTCCTTATAATTAGTAATGTTGAGCATTTTTTTCTATTTTTGTTGGATACTTACATATCTTCTTCTGAAAAACATCTGTTCGTGTTGTTTGCCTGCTTTTTACTGGGATTATTTGTCTTTTCTTGCTGATTTGCTGCAGTCCCTTGTAGATTCTGGATATTATTTCTTTGTGAGGTGTATAGTTTGCAAATATTTTCTCCTATTCTGTAGGCTGGCTATTTACTCTGTTATTTCTTTTGTTGTGCAACGTTTTTCAGTTTGTCTCATTTATTTTTGTTTTTATTGCATTTGCTTTTGGTTCTTAGTCATAAATTCTTTGCCTAGGCCAATGTCTAGAAGAATTTTTCTAGGTTTTCTTCTAGAATTTTTACAACTTAAGGTCCTACGTTCAAGTCTCTAACGCATTTTGAGTTAATTGTTGTATGTGGTGAGAGGTATCCAATTTCATTCTTCTGCATTTGGCGATCCAGTTACCCGGCACCATTTATTGAATTAGGGTGTCCTTTCCCCAGTATATGTTTTTGTCTGCTTCTAAGAAACTTTTTTAAAACCTTTATTTCCACTTTCTGTGACATTCTTCCCTCTTGCCTTTGCCTGCCAACTCTGCCTTTTCCTGGTCTTTGTCCATTCATATTTCTTCTTTCATTAAAGTGTAAAGAAAGAAAAAACAAAGCAGCAGGAACAACATCATCATCAGCTTTAAGGCTTCTTTTCTCCTATTTGATTTAGGAGTCGGCTTTCTGGACTAATAGTCTCTGACAGGGAAAACACAGTGCTTTTGTACTTTCACAAACAGGGGAAACGTGAGTTACCAACTGTCATCAAGATGATTTTCTGTGATGTGTGTTCCTCCTACAAATTTAGAAAGTATACCTCAAACTGCACATGGTGACTTATGTGGCCATGACCACCTCTCATCAGGCACTATAAATAACACGTTATTGATTGGGTGCAAGGGAACATTTCCCCAACCTGACTAATCCTACACCTCCATTCTTGTTTTTTAAATCCTGAAACCAAGATATAATCATGATCCACCTCCTCCATCGGAACTTCTGGACTCATTTTGATTATAGTGATGCTTCTATCCCCTGAATTTCTTCTGGACCTAAAGGAAAAAGCATAGTTAGTTACTTAATTTAAAAAATAGTTCCGTGTATTAACCTTATTGCCACAATTAAGTGTAAGTACTAAAATAAAGGGACAGAATTGAATTATTAAGAGGCACCTGAACATAGTGCTGGTTTTGGTGTAAGACCACCAGACTCACACACCGGACCCTTCGTTTACAAACTCTGACTGTGGACAAATGACATAGCCTCTCTGAGTCATAGTTCGTTCCTTTGCAAAGTAGGGACACCATAGCATGTACCACCACAGAGGACCCTGGAAATGTAAAGAGCACATAGGTTCAAGGCTTATCATGACACGAGGCAGTTAGGTGGAATTCAATAAGCATCCCCTTTTTTTCTCCCAACCTGCCTATCCTAGAGAAAGACACAATCTCAGAGAATGTGTGTTGGATGGAGAGGACATGGCTGGCTGTGAAGGCTGCTTCCCTGTCTGTGATGAGTTAACTGGTGAGGCAAGTGAGGTGCCCCTTCCATCATTGGTACAGGGCGACTGTTCATCCCAAAGAAAGAAAGGTTGATAGTCCTTGGTCAAAGGTGGAGAAGAAGCTCACGCTCTCCAGTTAGAAGCACAAAACAATTTGTTTAATTTTAGAAGGAGGATGTAAAGTAACAACAACAACAAAAAAAAACCATTAAAAGGTTGTGGTCTTATAGCTGCATCTCAGTTCACTGCTGTGCCCTTAGCCACTCTTTCTATAAAAACCCCTCTTTCTTCACCTCCTCATACCATTGCTACGGGGACCTCCCTGGGTTCTCTTCTCAGGGCTTTAAGACTAACTTGGTTTATGTGTACTGCTATGATATATCAATTAAAAAATACAGAAAAGCAAAAAATATTTTAAGTGATAGATATCCCAGTTACTCTGACCTGATCATTATATATTATGTACATGTATCAAAATATCATTGTGTACATGTATCAAAATACCACATGTGGCTGGGCAAAGTGGCTCACACCTCTAATCCCAGCATTTGGGGATGCCAAGATGTAAGGATTACTTGAGGCCAGAAATTTGAGACCAGCCTGGTCAACATAGTGAGACCTCCATTGCTTAAAAAAAAAAAAAAAAAAAAAAAAAAGAAAAACTTATTTCAACTTGTCTTCTCTTTGTGCTCATTCCTTCTTTCGGTCTCATTGGCTTCGTTGTCCTGAGCCTTTGATGCCAATGCCTTGGTCCTTCCTCAGATTTTCAGCCTGGTCACCCCATCTGCAAATGTTCACTGACTCCTCTTTCTTCTAAGCCAGACTGTTACAATGACCCAACCCAGCTGCCACACCCAGACATAGGGGCGCTTAGAACAACTTGGAACTGTGTCCCTGACATTGGTTTGTGGAGGCCTCTTTGGCTTCTAGAATCTCAGCAATTAACATTGCGTAAAATCTATGAGGAATGTAGTACCAAAGAAAGACAAACAGCGCTAAGTCAAGGTACTGTGAGAACTATTCTATTGCATGGGAGCCACAGTTGGTTGATGATACTTTACACGTGTGCTTTCCAACTTACTCAGCTCTGGAAATTTAATTAGCAGTAATATATTATTCTCAAAGTAATTAAAACCTTGCCTTGATTAAAAACAGGATTGTTTAATTAAAAAGAAAAGGTTTGGCTAACCTTAACTTTCTGTTTGTGAAATACAACAGCCTCAGCTGATTTGTCTCTTATCTCTCCCACCATCAGGCTTGAAGGTCCGCGAAGTGTTCATCAATGTTACCAGGCAACAGGTGGAGGACTTCCATGGGCCCGAGGACTATTGGTGCCAGTGTGTGGCGTGGAGCCACCTGGGTACCTCCAAGAGCAGGAAGGCCTCTGTGCGCATAGCCTGTAAGTACATTCTGAGTGACCTTGTCTTGTAGGACAACAAATGAGAGTTAAATAGAGCTGAAGAGAGGCTTTACAGATGTCAGATGCTTCTACAGAATCTCAGTGAGAGGACTTAAATTTACTCTTCTAAAATGGTGTTTTAAAATGTTTGATAATTTCCAACCAGGTGTGGCACAGTGGCTCACACCTGTAATCCCAGCACTTTGGGAGGCCAAGGTGGGAGGATCACTTGAGATCAGGAGTTCAAGATGAGCCTGGACAACATGGCAAAACCCCGTCTCTACTAATAATACAAAATTAGCTAGGTGTGGTGGTGTGCGTCTGTCATCCCAGCTACTTGAGAGGCTGAGGCAGGAGAATCGCTTGAACCCAGGAGGTGGAGGTTGCAGGGAACTGAGATCATGCCACTGTACTCCCACCTGGGTGACAGAATGAGAGAGACTGTATCTCAAAAAAATAAATAAATAAGTTTGATAATTTCCTTCAGAGTACATTCAGCAAATCAGTTTGGCTAAGAGAGTCTGCCTAGATGGTCAGAGTGCAGGTGGCTCAACAATGCCAGGGAAAACCTGTTCCTGAGAGAATGAAATTCACCCAAATGGATTCTGCTGTTCACCATCAATGACAAAGTTCAAGGGACACTTATGGGAAAAGTTGAGCAATAATTGTTTACTTTCCAGCAAATCTGCAAAAATACTACATTAAAGATATTATGGCATTTTTATAGCCTACTGTTCAATCTCTTCTCTCTGAATCTTAAAACACAGAAATGGGTTTTAAAACTGCATTACTTTGACTCAAGTAGGGCTGAAAAAAAAAAAAATACACACTTGGAAAAAAGTATGAAAGAAAGAAAATTGCTTCTCAGAAGAGTCCAAGATTTCTTTATCATATTTCAGCATCAGTGTTTTTATAATTTTAAAAAAGTTTCATAAATACACAAACATTTTTTCTCCTCCTTGAAAATATCCTCAACTCTCCCCACTTACATTATTCCACCTCTATGGATCCCCATAAAACCTCCTTTGTGTGCCTGGGACTGCAAAATCATCTCAGAAAGAAATTGGGAGATGGGGAAAGAGATGGTTATTGTTGTTTTATTCAAATACCGCCTTTTAAGAGCGTCATGAAGAATACAGGGCGAGAAAGATTTACTTGAGGACTCAAGTAATTCTTCATAGCAGATGTTGATGGTTTAGGGATTAAGAATAGAAGTGAATTGCTATTTGCAGAGACATTTATGTTTCCTGGGAAATGAAATCTTCCTCTTAAAATACGCATGTCATCTTCATTCTGGTGATTTGGGGAGGCCCTCTCCTGGGTGTTGACTGAGTTCTGATAGGCCAGGGAGAAGAGGTCACCTCATAAGTCAGGCTCTTGATGTGAGAACCATGGGAAATATTTTCCCATAATTATTTAGTTAATTAATTTTAGCCAACAATTATTTTATGACTTTAAAGTAGCAGGCCAGCTGAGAGAGGGAATATGTTTGCATTTAATCTCCTCTTAACAAGTTCATGTCTATGCTCCCAGCATGGTGTCAGTCAGACCTGCCAGGGCATCTGACTTGAGTCAAGATAAAATAGGTAATTTCAAGGCTCTATCTGCAAAACAGCACAGGGGATTTCAACATACGTCCCCTCAATTTTTTTCTGCTCACCCTCACTTTTTCCTTTCCTGTTTTTTACTTCTCTGAGGCCCACATGACCTATACTCTGAACTACTGTAAATAGCATCTCCCTGATCTCTGCATATGCCCGTCCTTCCCATCTCCATCCTTCTTGCTCACTTAATTCTTCATTACCAGTGGCCCGCTAGAAACTTCCAGGAGTTTTGTCCAGGGAAAAACCTTGTTTTTGCTTTCAAAATGTTGCAAAGAATGGCTCAAATACACGTTTGTCAGTTTCCCATTGCCATTCGTGGTGTACAGTATTCTCTGCCCTTCTAAACACTTTGCTCTTCTGCATGTCACCCTCACATATTTGACGTGTGCCTTTGCTCCTGCAGTTTCTACTTTCATACATGCGTCGCATGGGGAGGAACCCAGACTCCAGAGTCCTGTTGGTTTCCAACAGGACTAAGTCTGTTCCACTACTTAGTTTAGTGATGGTAGGAAAATTATTTCATTTATGTGTCTTAATGTTTTCATTGATAAAAGGGTGGCTAGTTCATAGAATTATTCTGATAGTTAGAGGTAAACTATATCTAAAAATGTGCCTGGCACATATGAGCATTTATCAATCATCAGCTATTATTTTATGATATATTTGATTCTCCACCACCATCTCTCACTTGCAGGTGTGTTAATCCTGACTGAAACAAATCGAATTAAAATTTTAGTAACCTAGTAATTTTTCTATAGATTATAGATATATGGATTCTATAAAAATTTATTCTGGGTCAGTCCTACGTCCCCAACTCTCTCAGGTATGAGAGAATAAACAATGGTAAAAATAGAAAACACTTAGTCTGGGTGCAGTGGCTCATGCCTGTAATCCAAGCACTTTGGGATGCTGAGGTGGGCGGATCACCTGAGGTTGGGAGTTCAAGATCAACCTGACCAACATGGAGAAACCCCATCTCTACTAAA
>NW_012118710.1:7234561-7389817 GCF_000951035.1 Colobus angolensis palliatus | reverse complement strand
ACTGCACTCCAGCCTGGGCGACAGAGCGAGACTCCGTCTCAAAAAAAAAAAAAAAAAATTCCTGGCCTCAAGCAGTTTTTTCTCCTCAGCCTCCCAAAGTGCTAGGATTACAGGCATGAACCACTGATCCTGGCCCCAGAAAACACTTTTCTATCACTTCCCACCTTTTTAGAATCATAAAATATTTTTGTGGTAATAAGCTCCCAAGTTGAATAAAAATATGTCTGAATATTATTGAAGCCTATATTATCCAGTGTACTTAATATAATCTCTAATATTTGCAACACATATTTAGTTTCTTCTCATGTAGCAAGTGAGAGGCTTTTTAATTTATTTAAAATTATTTATGCAAGTCAAGGCATGATTTGTCATTAAATATTACATTTGACTTGGGGACCAGTGTACATTAAAATGTAAATTGAAATTTAACTAGTGTAATGGCATCAAAAGTCAGGGGGGTGGGGGAATTGCCTTTAGGACTTTGCTTAGAATTCTTTTGATTTGCTTGCAGGGAAAAGAAAAAATGCACTTTAGAAAAAAATGTCTTTCATGTTATATGGGGATGAGAGAGATTTCTGGCTGCTATTTGTAAGCACTTTTCTGCAAGTGACACACTGTGTGTGAAGATAGTCTTTATTCCCAATAAATGAAAAGCTAAATTGGATATAATTCACTATGTTTCTTTTTTTTAAGATTGGTTTTTGAAGTACTAGAGACATCCTAATGTGCTAAATGAGGATTTGATAGATGAATGTAGCTTGTGAATCTGATGACAATCATCTTGAGGGGGCTTTGCAAAATTAGTATCATTTTAATATTGTTCATTAAATTGTTCGAGTTCACGATCGGAGCTCCTTATGTTTCCTGCATTTAACCAATTATCCAGCAAGAATTACCAATTTTAAAACTGCCATGGGCCGGATGCAGTGGCTCATGCCTATAATCCCAACACTTTGGGAGGCCGAGGCAGGTGGATTGCTTGAGCCTAGGAGTTCAAGACCAGCCTAGTCAACATGTTGAAACCCCGTCTTTACAAAAAAGTTACCAAAATTAGGTAGGCGCAGTGGCATGTGCCTGTGGTCCCAGCTACTTGGGAGGCTGAGGTGAGAGGATCGTTTGAGCCTGGGAGGTGGAGGTTGTAGTGAGCTGAGGTCGTGCCACTGCACTCCAGCCTGAGTGAGACTCTGTCTAAAAAAAAAAACAAAAAATAAAACAAAACACACACACACACACACACACATCAAACAAAAAACTGAAAAACTGCATGGGCTAAACCTCTATGGCATCTGGGACAGTTCCCCTGAGGGATCCATTGACCCATAGGGTCTTGACATGATCACCTTAGCTATTGTTTACAAAAACACTAGGAAGCTCATTGGAATTATACCACTTAGAGATCATTTGATTTTAAAGGGAAATAATATAAACAAAACATAATTTAAATAATGCATATATTCACTGGAGTGGATTTCCATGGGATATTAAGTTAAACAGACAGAGTCCTAGCTTTCACCCCAGACTGGAGAAAGGACCTAGAAAGGTGTGTTTGTATCAAGTTGTATCCAAGTGATTCTATGATCACCTTTGAGATGTCTTGCCCAGAAGCAGTGTTTCTCAAGCCTTAATATACATGCAAATCAACTAGGATCCCATTAAAATGCTGGTGATTCAGTTAAAATGATTCAGTATGGTGGTATGAGGCCTGCAATTTTATGTTTCTAATGAACTCCCTGGATACGTACGGATGCTGCCAGTTGGTCTGTGGACCATAGTTTTAGTAACAAGACCCTAGAATATGTTTCTGATGCACTATTTGGAGAGTGTTGATTTAACCATTCCCCCAAATTCCTCATTTAACAGCTGGGAAAGTGATGTTTCAAAAGGCAAAAGGTTAGGTGAGCTGGATATGTTGGTGTATCCCTGTAGTCATGGCTACTCAGGAGGCTGAGGCAGGAGGATCAGTTGAGCCCAGGAGCTTGGGGCTGTTGTGGGCTATGATCACACCTGTGAATAGCCCCTGCCCTCCAGCCTGGGGCACACAGCAAGAACCCATCTCTTAGGAAAGAAAAAGAAAAGAAAAAAAAGTTAGATGACCAAAGGTCACCCAGCTGATAGCAAACATGGAACCAGGTCCTGAATCTTTTAAACTCTCACCCTGAGTGCTGCTGGCACTAAGGTATGTTGATCCTTTTCTGTTAAATGGGAGTTTAAAAAACATAATGAAACAAAGTTCATGTACATTTGAGTGTTTCCTTGAGGAAAGCTGTACTAGCTTTCCTTTCTTACTCTGTTTGAGAGTAAATTGTATTCCTCCTCATAGTCCAGTTGTGTGTGTGTGTGTGTACATATGCATGCACACATTTTGTTTAAGGAGCCAAAGTGCCTGTTAACTTAAACTATTGTTTTTTTCCTTAATAATTCCACACTGTGTCAGGAAGATGTTGGCTGCTGTCCAACTGCCTGGGGCTGGAAATTGCGGAGGCCTAGTTTCAAAAGTGATTTTATAAAGGTAAAAATAAATAAATAAAACCAACCTACATTTACCCCACAAAATTGGCAGAAGTCTGTCTCTAGGGAATGACTCCCACGGGCCTCCTCTCGTTTGTGTGGTTCAATAGAGCCAGAAGATAGACGGGCACGCCATGGCATCTGTTACTTCTGCTGCTGGACGGTTGTCAAAACTAGGCATATTCAATTATTTGTAGTTGTTTATTTCATGTGTGAACATTTGGCTGCCTAGCCCTTTATTTTCTTCCCTGTTTTTCTCCTTCTTCTTCATCTGCTTATAAAACGTTGGACCTGTACCACTAACCTGTGGCCAGGCAAACTTTTCTTAACACTTGGGCCTTTTCTCCCATATGATTGTTGGGATTGGAGAAGAAAGGGAATGTTTGCCTGTTTTAGTCAAGCCTGTTATAGCAAGTTAGCCACTTAAAAGAAAACACAGCAGAAAACCACTATTTTGTTTGTTTGTTTTTTAATGTATAAAATGTGATACATCCTGAATATAATTTAAATATGCTGCTGATTTAAGACACCCCTAAAATATCTATGCAATTGTGCCAAGAAGGAGTAAAGAAATTAGAGAGAATTTCTTTCAAAAGCTTTGAAACTCCCATAGTCAAAGCAGTATTATTTTCATTTGCTTTTTGAAGGGTAAACATTTTTTGAAAATGAAGGAACAGAGACATCAAATGAAACCTCAATTATGGATCTTGGCTTCATGGCTGATAAATAATTTTACTTACTAATAACTGTTAATAGCCCTCTGCTACCCACAAATTTAAATATGTAAATAAATACATCTAGGCACATCTTCCTGGCTTACAGATGCAGCCTTCCTGTACATTTCCATTCTTATCTCCAAAGATATCCCTACAAGTGTTCTTTGTCCCCTTGAGTGGCATGACCTAGATGCTTAGAGTCTGGGATGCGGGACTCGCTTTCCCCCTCCTTGACTTGCTTATCTATTTTTTCCTCCTTGGAACATATTCTGTGGCCCATCTCATACTCCTATCTCTCCCTAAATCCAAGGGCCATCTTGCATGCTGTTTCCTTCACAAAACCTCCTTTAGTAAATCTCCTATCACTTGTTGATCTCAGCAGCTTCACATACCAACTAAGTCATTAAAAGGAATGCTCTCTAGCATCCCCAGCTTCAAAATTTCATAAATTCTAAGGGTCTAACTCTGAGTTTTCAAAGCATCTATTTAGTACTTCTACCACACTACTTAAAATACCCCGAATGATAGTTATTTTGAAGGTATTTGTGGATTTATGTCCCTAGTTAGTTCATAAACTGCTTGAGGATTCAACCTGCATTACCCTCTTTTTCTTGACTCCCTAGCCTAGTACACAATCTTACATATTACCTTTGTTTTGTAAATGTATTTGGCTTGAAAAGCAATCCTACCAGTGTAGGATATGGCTCTAGGAAAAGAGGTTTGTTAGCTGTAGGTCATGATTGCACCATAGAGCTAACATGGCATCTGGCTTCTTAGTGAATTCATAGCTTACATTGACAGAGAAGGGTCATCTTTGTCCTTTCTTGTTTGTGCACTCCTAACAGTACTACAATGAAGCCATTCTAAAATGGGAATGGAAACTAGGAAGCGTGAGAATCACTAACTCTGTGTTGTTCAGTATACAGCTCTGGAAGAGGCCTAAACTGCCAATAATACCTTCACTACTCCCTTCCTTTCTGTTCAGAATGTGGATATATTCCCATGGCATGGAACATAATATTAAGACCAATGCTCAACACTTGGTATAAATCATACAGAAGCTTGTAACTCTCCTTCCTCTCCCATGGAAAAAAAGTGTCCAAAGCCAAGAGACAATATTATTCTACTTTGTGAATGCTCAGTCCTTTTCTTTGGACTGAAATTAATGTATAGGAATACTATTGCAGGGGATGAAAAAGTCTGGACCTCCAAATAAAGTTGTACATCTAGCCAAGTAATAGCATCTAGCCAAGTAAAAAGATGAATGTTGAAATACAGCTCCTCTCCTTCAGGTGGATGCAATCACATTCCGGACTATGCATTCACTAGCCAAGACGCCAATCACTCTAAAATATGATTTCATCCACCTGAAGGAAAGGAGACTAGTTTTTCCGGGCACATAGGTACTGTTTTCTCACCAGGCCTTGTGCCTATGGGTGTCCAATTTACACAAAGTTACCACATAGACTTTTTGCAGCAGTACCATGTACATAATTTGCGGGACCCAGTGCAAAATGAAAATATGGAGCCCTTTGTTCAAACATTATTAAGAGTTTTGAGCAATCAACAGCAAGAGCATTAAATCAAGTGTGGAACTCTGTGCAACTGCATGGGTCACACACCCATGAAGTTGGCTCTGAGTGACAGTAATGGTGATGGTTCAAGAAATCATTTCAAATATGCAGTCGTTACATAAAAACCACATAATTGGCCTAGAAAAGGTAGGTATGAATTCAAACTGTCTGATGTAGAATTGGGACAGGATTATTCTGTTTCATCGAATGCCAGAGACAGCATCACATGAGCTGAGTTTTAAGGTGGCACATTTGGGGTTGACCTAACAACTAGAAATGCCCATTGATGAGAGAGTCTTCCTATGGCCACAGCTCCCTATAAACTGTACATTGACAGGCAAGGAATACATGTCTCACAGTGATACTGGGGAAGGAATCCTGCATTCAATAAGTAGGTGATGTATGGACTAACAGAGTTTTTTTTTTTTTTTTTTTGAGATGGAGTCTCACTCTGTCGCCCGGGCTGGAGTGCAGTTGTGCAATCTCAGCTCACTGCACGCTCCACCTCCCAGGTTCACGCCATTCTCTTGCCTCAGCCTCCTGAGTAGCTGGGACTACAAGTGCCCACCACCATGTCCGGCTAATTTTTTTGTATTTTTATTAGCGACGGGCTTTCACTGTGTTAGCCAGGATGGTCTTGATCTCCTGACCTCCTGATCCGCCTGCCTCAGCCTCCCAAAGTGCTGGGATTACAGGCACGAGCCACCGCACCCTGTGACTAACAGAGTTTTAAAACGTTTAACATAATTTCAGACTTTCAGAAAAGTTACAATATATACAAAGAATTCCCTTAAGCCCTTCAATGAGAATCTTCAAACGTTAACATTTTACTGCGTTAGTGTGATCTCTTTCTGTGTTTATTATCTATATGTTTATTTATATAGAGAAAATTAAATTTTTTTCAGAACTGTTTTAGATTAAGGTGCAGATAGGATACCCCTGGTTTGTAAATACTTCATGGTGTATGTTTTAAAATCAAGGACATTTTCTGACATAACTAGTATCATTACCAATAATTTGACAAAATACTATTATCCATTCTAGGGGGCTTATCATAGTTTATCAGTTGTGCAATAATGTCCTTTAATAACAAATTCCTAGATCATGTGTTACATTCAGTTGTGAAGTCAGTTTAGCATTCTTTAATCCGGATGGGTCCCTGGTCTTCCTTTGTCTTTGATGATGTTGAGTTTTTGGAAAGTGAAGGTTCATTGTTCTATTTACTGCCCCTCAATTTGAACATGTGAAAAGGAAACAGCACCCCTGAAGGGGCTCCCCCTCACCAAATCTGGGATAACTTGAGCATCAAAATAATTGACAGCAAAGATTGTAGCTCATGAAATAAGGATCTGTGGATCTACACTGATATTTTAAAAGATGAATGAATGAATGAATGAATGAACATATAAGTAAATGGTGCAAGGGAGAGCTCTTTCTTATTGTAAAGACATCTGTAAAATATGAATTGATGCACACAAGCATCAGTGTGGAGGCTAAAACTAATGGGTGAAAGTTTCAGGAAAACTGGATATTTATATAATCTGGATGTATCACTTCACAAGATACTTACTAATTATAAAGGGGCAACTAGATAAGAGCATTGCAAAGGAAAATCCTATAATACACCACTTTGATCAAATAATCAATGTTAACATCACCAAAAATGGGTCAAATCAACAGTGTGTGTCTCCTGATGTGATACGCCCAGGGGACTCTATCACTTCAATGATATCCTTCGAAAAATGTGACCTGGCACAGTAGCTCATGCCTGTAATCCTAGCACTTTGGGAGGCTGAGGTGGATGGATCACTTGAGGTCAGGAGTTGGAGACCAGCCTGGCCAACATGGTGAAACCCCATCTCTACTAAACATACAAAAATTAGCCAGGTGTGGTGGCACCTGCCTGTAATCCCAGCTACTCAGGAGGCTGAGGCAGGAGAATCGCTTGAACGTGGGAGGTTCAGGTTGCAGTGAGCAGAAATTGTGCCATTGCACTACAGCCTATGGCACAAGAGTGAAACTCTGTCTCAAAAAAAACAAAACAAAACAAAAAACGAAAAGAAAAAAGAAAAATGTCTAATCTGTGTTTAACCATAGGAAGGTATTACACAAACCTGTGTTGAGGAACTTTTAAAGTAATGGTCCATTTAACTGTGTTTCTCAAAATGCTGTCTACATGTGGGATACTGATTGGTGTTCCGGGAATATAAGAAGCCACCAGATAGACACGGCACATCTTTCTGAAGCATCAATTATATTCCCCTTTAGATCTGTGAAAACAGAACATGGATACAGTATGGAGTGAAATGCAAAAACTTGCATGAATTTTGAAGATTTAATCTGAAACTTCAAAGTTACTTTGTGCCTGCCACATCTTTTTAGGTTCCATCCGTAGATGGCATGGGGTTAATCAATTTTCTCCTTTTTTAGTAGAAGCATTTTAATAGGCAGTGTGAGCAACACTGAACTGTAAGAGACTCTGGTTCTAGGAACAGAGAATGACTTGTGTGTAATTAATATAAGTTGTGCTACTTTTGCTTAATTAACACATGCACAGTGAAGAGCACCGAGACGGGAACCACGAAGGCAGAAGCGTATTCCACCACATCTTACTGGGGATGGTGAAAAAGACAATTTCCCCAAATAGTATTCCTTCATGCTATTTATTGCCAACCATTATTTTACCAAGAAGAATTTGCAGAAATATAGCTACCACCTTTGAAGGAAATCGCAGCTTCATTCAGTCTCCCATTCTGATGGTGAAATTCACCATAAAAGTTCCTGGAAGATGGCCATTTCCATAAAAACCTCAGTAAAAGTTTATCAGGGGAGAGGATATAGATTTTATTTCAATTCAACTCTCATTTTCTCTACTAAAGGAATCTTCTGACAGATAATACAAAGAGCTGATAAGCAAAACAAACAAAAATCTTACCTTAGTTAATATTTAGGGATTCTTTGAGCCTGAGAATGTCATCTTAGATTATTTCACATCCTTCCACCAGCTAAGTAAGGATGGGAAGGTGCATTCCAGAAACTTGCCAAGTGGTAAAAGAATACTAACTAAGGTGTAACAGTATCAGGCATCCATGAATAATTATCTAGCATGTTCTAGGCAACATGATAATAAAATATTGTCCCTTTCTTTGAAGAGTTTATAATCTAGTAAGGGATATATAAACAAATGTTTTCATGGGACCTGGTTGGTGGTAGGCACAATATATTTTAGGAGCCACCAACAGTGACAATTTACTGATCCTTGAGGCCTAAGATACACTTCCTGAGTCAATGTGTGAGCTAAATCCTGAGGAAGAAGGAGGAGTAACAATTTAGAGAGTGTGCATTCCAAGTGAAGGAAAGCGTTTGAGTCCAAGCACAGGGTGGAACATCACATGACCTATGTGGGAAAGCAAGCAACACAGTACTTGTAGTGAGTCAATTGCAAGATGGCAGACAGAAGATGGGGCTACCAAAGAGAAGTGGACAGGTCAAATTATGGAGGGTGTTCAAATTCTCTGCCAAGTGTTGAGATTTGTCCAGAATGTAGTTTGGGGCCATTGAAATGTCATAGGCAAGGCAGTGATGCAATCATATGTTCCAAACTCTCAACCCTCCCATTCACTGCTGTCAGAGATTTAAGGGGAGCAAGAGTCAAGGCAAGGAAGCTTTGCACCAATCTTTGAGAGTGTTGATGGGGTCTGAACTTCTGTAGGCATAGCACAGGTTGAAGAGGAAGGGAGATGTGTGAGGATTCAGAAATGAAAAATTAGCTAGAGTTTATGGCTGCTTAGAAGTGGAACTAAGGAGAAGTAAGAGAGGAGTTTGGGGACTCCTCCAAGTTTTGAACTTGCTAGGTTTCTGGCTCAAATGATTCCATTAAGTAAGTTATGAATAGAGTAAAATAAACCAGCTTGAAGAATGAGGTACTGGTTTTAGTTTTTGATCATGTCATGTGTGATCTACCGGTGGAGTATTCAATGGACTACTTTCATCATGCTGTTGTATTTATGAGCTGAACCTCAAGGATGTAAGAGCAGAATCAAAAATACAGGATTGAGAGTCACTGGCAAGTAGGTGGTAGTTAGGTGAGTAGAACTCTGTCAGGAAGATAGAAGGAGCAGGCTGTTATGAGAACTAGCTGCAATTTTTTTCTGTACTACACAATCTCCACCTTAGTCCTCAGCTCTCAAATTGCTGATGAGGAAAGGAAAAAAAAAAAAAAAAAAACAGAACATGAGTGAAAATCTGTAAATGGTCAAGGGGTGAACACAGAAGGATCCCATGAATAGGACTGAGAGAAAAGTAAAAAAAATAAAAATAAAAATAAAAGGTAGAATAGGCACTAGGAGACCCACGAAGGGAGTAGGGAAAGATTTATGAAGGAAGAAATGGTCAGTGGTGTCAATGTGATCTGCCAATTGGAGTAAGAAGTGAGAAGTTTTGTTACGTTTGATGTGAAGGGCTCCATTGACTTGGACAAAACAATGTAATGAGCCAGGGTGATAGCAGATTAGTGTGGATGTAGGAATCTATAGGAGAGGAGAAAGCAGAGATGATGTAGACAACTCCTTCCCAAAATTTAACTAACGGGAGAACAGCGGGATCTATAGCTAGAGTTAATGATTGGAGGCATAGATGGGAATTTAATATCAGCATGAAGATGAAATGGCTTGTATTTTTAAAAAGTGTACAGAGGGAATTGGAGTTACCGAGGGAGGAAATGGAGGTCAGAAGAGCTGGGTTTGAGTTCTGGGACCAACTATCCAGTTTTGTGCACCTTCAGAGTGACTCCTGATACCAGCTACACATGAGAATCACATGGGGAACTTCTAGAAATTAAGATTCCTGTGTCTCACTCAAGACCTTTAGAATCCTCATCTCTGGAAGGAGGGCTTGATTTTACTGTCTTCTGGTTTTCCTTCTTCTCACTGACCACAGTTGAATTTTCTGTCTAGATTCCTTCTCTTCCCAGCTCTAAGTATTGTAGTATTCTAGATCTCCATCTTGAGGCCTCTTCCCTCCATAATCCAGAGTCTCTCTTTCGGTGGAGTCTTTCACTCCAGGGCTTTGTTCGCTGGCTATATTCTGATCATACTCAACCTTAACATGGCACCTTGTCTCCCAAATTCTTCAACTACTGCCTACCTGACACATTCACTTGGATATCTAGTAGGTGTCTGAAACTGGCCATGTCCCAAAAAGTACTTTTCTGGTTTTCACTCCATCAGTACTGCTGCAGGGTGATGGTGGAGGAAGTGGGGATAGTTAATGGGTAACAAAAATGAGAATGAATAACAAGAGAATGGGTAACAAAAATGAGAATGAATGTTAAAGAATGAATAAGATCTAGTATTCGATAGCATAACAAGGTGAACTATGGTGAACACGACTTTATTGTATATTTTAAAAGAACTAAAAGAATGGAATTGAAATGTTCTTAACACAAAGAAATAATAAATGCTTGAGGTGATGGGTATCCCAATTAGCTGACAGGATTATTACACATTGTAAGCATGTATCAAAACATCACATGTACTCCTTAAACGTGTACATCTTATATACCCATAATAATTAAAAACAAAAACAATTCAAAAACAAAAGAAAAAATAATTGCTGTAAATTTGTGTTTATTTCCCAGTGTTTTCTGTTTCAGTAAAGGGACCACAGGGGCTCCTGACAAGACCCAGGGATCATCCTGGATTTCTCTTTCCTTCAGTCACATCCTATTCACCAGAAAGTCCAGCCACCTCTGCCTCCAAACTATATACTGAATTTGTCCTCTTCTCTCCACCTGATGCAAACATTATTTATCTCCTGTGATAATTTCTTTGCTGCTTCTGCTCTTGCTGCCTTGAAATGCATTCTCCACACAGAAACAAGAACGATTACTCTTGAAGAAAAATGCAAATCAGATCATGCTATTCCCATGGTTGAACAGCATGACTTCCCAAACTTTGAACTTTTGGCCCCATAGGCATGAACCGCCATGTCTCTCTTCCTTCCCTGACTATACAGTGCTTCTAGTCACCAATCATTGTGGCTGTTGCAGTCACAGTGATTTATTTTCTTTCTCAGATCCCCATGATAGTTCCTATTTCACAGTCGTTGATCATTCACTTTTCCTGGAAAGCATCCTCCTCATGCAGTGGTTGCCTCTCTCTTGTCGGTTCTGCATAGTTTCATCTGCATTCTGCTGGGCCATTTTATTTTTTAAAAAATACGGATTTGGCTACCCAAAAGGTGAACAACTTTGAGCCAAAGTGGTTCCTTAGATCTTCCCGGTTCTGGCAAGATTGGCCTAAGGAAAGCAAAATGCAACCTTCTTCCTTCCATTCAGTTGTTCTGTGGGGCCATGCTGGCAGAAGGAGGTGCTAGATGTTTGGTGGCATATCCAGTGTTTATATGCTCATGACACTGGCCACATCTAGTCCCAATTGACCTTCCTGGCCTCACGGAGATGTGGGATGAGGGAAGAACCAAAAAACTAATACTGTGGTTAAATTGTTCTTTCTTGCTGCTGGGTTGGCTTTTCTTTTTGACTCGTTTATATCCCTTTGTTTTCCTTTCATCCCTCTCCAGGACTGGTAGTGAATTATAATGAGGTGGTGAGTATTGAAAGCTTAAGGTTATTTTTAGGTCATTTCTTCTTAAACTTGTTGCTAGTTCACATCCCCCTAATCCCCTAATTTCCTGTAGAAGACTCAAAGGTCACTCAGGAAAGTCAGGAATGATTCTCTACATCCATGTGGTTTTTAAAACTTTGTCCCTTCAACCATGGAGTTCGTTTTGCATTCGAGTGACCAGCTGGATGCTCAGCTACAGATAAGCTCTATTAATGCTTGTAGGAGATGTAGAAATTAAGCTGTCTCAGAAAAGGGATACTTGATAACAGGATGAACAGCACAGGCTGGGTGCAGTGGCTCATGCCTATGATCTCACCATTTCAGGAGGCTAAGGCAAGAAGATCACTTGAGGTCAGGAGTTGGAGACCAGCCTGGGCAACATAGTGAGACCCCATCTCTACAAAAAAATTTAAAAATTAGCCAGGCTTGATGGCATGTGCCTGTAGTTCTAGCTACTTGGGAGGCCGAGGCAGTGGTGTTGCCTGAGCTCAGGAATGTTAAGCTGCAGTTAGCTATGATTGCACCACTGCACTCCAACCTGGGTGACAGAGTGAGACCCAGTCTCTAAAATATGTGTGTGTGTGTGTGTGTGTATGAGCAGCATAGTCTTTTCATATACTGCTTGGGTACTGAGCAGCCTAGGTATAGTCAGTGCTTCCAGGCACTGCTCTTTTTGGTTTTGTTTTCCATCAAAAACACTTTGATTTGGTGGCTATTTCTGTACTTACCTAGGACTCAATTTTCTCATTAGCCCAGCAAGTAGAACAACAGTACTCTCAAATGTACAGAAAGTGGAACTTGCAGATATTTGGTCCCTATAGCTTTTGGTGGAACATGATGTAAAGATACAAAATGTGAGTTCTCAGAGTATTTTCCCTTGGTTTAATGCCTTAAAAACAAGGCAGCAGAGAATTTCTATATTTTCAGTTAATGGCTTTTCCTGTTGAAGATTGTTAATATCTCCTATTTAGGTTAAACTTCAGCTGTCCTTTATGTATTAACACAACCAAATAAATGCAGTCAATATGCAGAAAGTGCCTTCTATGGAACTTGGAGACAAAGCAAACAGCAACCCTTCTTTCTACAGGCGTGGTTTCCTTATGTGGGCTAGAACATAAGGAAGTTCTACCCTTATGTAGAACTTCTTGCCAAGAGAAGTGGCGCTGAGTGGCTCCGTAGGCAGGGGTGATCATTCTGATGCCACATGTGCCCACTGTTGTGTCCTTCGGGCCAAGAATCTACCCCCAGGCAAGAGAGACACATGAATTGACTCAGTATGATAGATTCACTTGAGAAGAATTTAAGTGATTATGGTCTTGTAGATTTTTGCTCTTCTGAGTATAACCTCATCCTGAAAGAGAATCAGCAGTTAGTAGTGACAACTGAAGGTAGAAGGAACAAAAAAAGAAACAGGTGGCAGTGGCCCTGAGACATCAGCACCCATGAGTGAATGCAATTGACCGAAAAGTTAAGACCATTAGGGCAATAGCGAGAGGGAATTGGTTAGGAAGGGTAGAAGTGACATGGCCATGTGTGTGCTAAGAGAATCATGAAATAACTCAGAGGAGAGAATTATACTGGGCCAGCCTCTTTTTTTTTTAGAGACAGAATCTCACTCCATCTTTCAGACTGGAGTGAAGTGTCACGATTATAGCTCACTGTGGCTTCTGACTCCTGCCTCAGCCTCCCAAGTAGCTGGGACTACAGGCATGCACCACCAAGCCTATTTTCTTGTTGTTGTTGTTTTCCTTTTTTGTTTGTTTGTTTTGTTTGTTTTTTGTTTGTTGGTTTGTTTGTTTTGAGAGACGAGAGTCTCTGTGTTGCCCAAGCTGGTATCCAACTCCTGGCCTGAAGAGATCCTCCCACTTTGGCCTCCCAAAATCCTGGAATTACAGGCAAGAGACACTGTGCGTGACCCTAACTGGATCTCTTTATCTCCTCGTTTGGCTATGTTATAGCCTCTTAAAGTCCCAGTTGTATTGTGTTTCTTATTCTTCAAGCCTGGTGTGTCTTGGTTTCCAGTCAGTCCTAAACTCATCGTTAAGATTTTTGTCTTCTTAATTTTCAATAAATTCTCAATTTCTAGTTGAAATATGAATGCTTTTTATTTTTATATGTTTTATATGTTTATTTTATAAACAAAAGAGGCTGAACATGATAGATCTTATTGTGTTGGGAGTAGCTCCATAGAGAATAGGTTAAATTAGTTCTTAAAGCATTTTGGAAAACTACAACTGTCTCTACTCAGCATATGTCCCTACTGCAGGCACAACTATATCTATTCCCTTGGCAACTCCACGGTTACCTGACAAGCTACACTACTTGTGAACACAGGATAATGATACACAGTGCTAGTTATAAAATGCTTTATTGATAATAGCAATTTACCAGCAGAGGGATTACAGAGCACAAGGGATCTCACAAAGGCCCGAAGTTATTTTATGGTCCTAGAAACAGTCTTGAGGAGCGTCAGCATGACAGGACCTTTTGTATCAGCCAAACATCCTGCTGTCCCAGTAAGCAGAGTATGCTCAGTGCCTGGCATCAAGAGAAGAGAGTGCATGGAGAGTTGTAGGGTGATTCAATGGCATCCAAAGGTGGCCCTTCTTCATTATTGTTGAAGGATTTACTGATCAGGAGTTATGGTTGCAATATTCAGGAATTTCAGGGAGATGTAGTATATTATTGCAACCATAACATGTGCATGTGTGTGTGTGTATATGTGTGTGTGTGTATATATATATTCATTCCAGAAATATGGCAGTAAACAGAACCAATGAAAAGTTTTGTGCTATGTGCAGATTCCTATGACTAAAATACAACTAAAGAAGAATATTTTAGAATTTATCATTCACTAAACTTTGAAGGATATGATCTTTGTTGCTTCCTTCTTTGATGGACATTGTAGCAGTGAAACTTGGTACAATAAAATGAATATAATATATAATGTTAAGGGGAATATATATATTATATTCATATATATATATATATATATGTATGTTCCAGATGTATAGGAATCTACATGTGGCATTGTCCTTTAATACCAGTTATCACTCAAGGAAGCACAGCTGAAATAAGAACTGGAAGATCCAACACAAAGACATGAAATGAAAGGAGGGAACAGCCTAATATCAATATGGGTCTGCCAGTCAAGAAATGTGCAGAATCAGTTGGGCACAGTGGCTCACACCTGTAATCCCAGCACTTTGGGAGGCCGAGGCGGGTGGATCATTTGAGGTCAGGAGTTTGAGACCACCCTGGCCAACATGGCAAAACCCCATCTCTACTAAAAATACAAAAATTAGCCAGGCATGGTGGCACATGCCTGTAATCCCAGCTACTCCAGAGACTGAGACAGGACAATCACTTGAACCCGGGAAACAGAGGTTGCAGTGAGCCAATATTGCACCACTGCACTCCAGCCTAGGTGACAAAGTGAGACTCCAAAATAAAAAAAAAAAGGAAAGAAATGTGCATATTCCATAGATCTAAGCAAGGTAGAGAGTTTAAGCCAGGCTTGCAGGAGGAGTGCAGATAACGTGCCAAATACAAAAGAGTATCAAAATAAGGAAGAAATTGACCTAACAGAAAATCTTTTGTGTGCCTTCCCTCGGGAACTGGAGTCAGTAACTAACTTCTTAGGTTATAAGAGCTCAGGACTGGAGGATTGAGGCAGAACCACATGGAAGCACCAGGCCTTGACTTCTGGCTTGCTAGCATGCATCCGTCCTGCATGTGAACCAGCCCTTTTATTACAATAAATTATCTGTATTTGGGTAAGTTACAATTTTCTTTTATGTATGACAAATGAGGTTTGTTGTTCCTTCAGAGAAATATGGGTGGGAAAGATTCAAAGCTGATTTGAATACCAGTGTAGTTGAACAACTAATGGGACATCAGACCATCCTCCCAGAATCTTAACAAATGGCTTTGACTATGACTATTAAAAAAAATGGCTATGATTTTTCACTGGCTGATTTGGTTTGAATGAGTAAATTATTTTTATTTCATTGCATTAACTGCCAGAACATTGAATGAGCTGATAACTCCCTGGTGTTGCTGAGCTGCAAAGAACTATTATTTGGAATTGAATTTTTATTGATTTTCTTGTGCTACAATGACTTTTCTAACATAGTAGCATGAAAGGAAAATGAGAAAAAGGCCAAATAGGGCATGGGGTGAGGAAGGGGAGGCTGCTGCTTCCCAAGGTCTAGCCCCAGATATACTACTTATTGGCAGGTACTGCTGACTCTGGATGATCCTGTTGCTGGTTATATGATTTACAGGTTAGCCAAGTACCTGGCTTCATCACCTCTCCCTCCTCTTCGCTTCTGCTGTCTGATTCCAGGCATTGTGGGCCTTGTTGGCATTCTGCTGTGGAACTAAACAGGGTGACGGCGTGAAGAAGGAACAGAACTAGACAGAGTGTTGCTCCAAATTGATCTGTGTTGATGATTGTACCATTCCAACACACACACACACACACACAATGTGTGTGTAAAGATGACACTGAATGAGTGTGTTATTTTAGCATCATTGCAGTGCCTATTGCACATATCCGTTCATGGTTTTGCTTTCCCTAGTCATCTTAACAGCCAGAGACTTCGTTGTATATTAGTTCATAGTCATCATTCAGATGAGTTGAAGTGGGAAATCACATTTGCTCATTCATTCATTCATTCATTCATTCATTCAACAAATATGTATTAAGTCACTATCTTCCAGCTGCCAGAGATATGGCAATAAACAGAACCAATGAAAAGTTTTGCCCTCGTGTGCAGATTCCCATGACTTAAAATAAAATTAGAAAAGGGTATTTCAGAATTTGCAATTCTGAAAAGTTTGAAGGATATGATCTTCCTTGCTTCCTTCTTTGATAGACATCGTAGGAGTGAAACTTGGTACAATAAAATGAAACAAGATGTACTTCTCTCCTGGCTTCTGATACAGTTTGGTCTAGTACAGAGATACTTGACAACTCTTAGAAGAAAGGGATCTTTTTTTGGACGTGATTTTTGGTGGCTATGAAAGTAATCCATATGCATTACAGAAATTTTGGAAAATGCAGAAACAGATAAAGGAGATAATTAATATACCAAATTTCATCCAGTGGAAAACCTTCAAAATGTTTAGTAATTTCTTTTTAGGGTTTTTCCTATAACTATAATAATATAGATATACTAATCCCATACCAGTTGCTATTTTCAGATGGTAAGGTTTTGTATTTTTAAACCACATTTAAAAATCTATCTTTATGCGTATGTATGCAATTTGGTTCAGTTCCCTTATACAGAACAATGTGACAATGACTGCTTTTCTTCTTCCCATAGACCATGTGCACACGATTATGAGTGAGATCAGAGGGTGGAAATCTATTTATGCTCCACCCTCTCAATATACATGAATAGAAGACAAGTCTAATAAAAGAGTGTCCTCATGTGATATGAAAACTTAGGAAAGAGAGGTAGCTAGGCAAGTATTTTGCAGAGACTTGCAAGAAAAAAGTGAGAGAGCATATGTATATATGTTTAAAAGGAAAGGGATATGGTGGTTACGCTTTAAGCCAGTACAAGTTGGATTGAGACTATAAATGGCGTCTGGTGTGTGTTTTTAGGCCTGTGAGATTCTCTGCCTCAGTTTAGATATAACTCTCCAAGAAACTTTTCTGCAGTCACTAGATTTGGGTGGGCCCCACTGTGCTACATTTACAGGGTACTTCCTACTTCTCCGTCTCATCACTCAGACGTATACCTCTTAATTGCTTGTTTAATAGCTACTCACCGTGCTAGAGCATATGCTCTGGGAAGTCCAAGGCAGTCTGGCATGTTCAGTCAGGTATCCCACTGCCCGGCACAGTGTCCAGCCCACGGTCAACAGAGGGAGTGAGTGAAGAAGGCCATTGCACTTCTATACAACACCTGCAGGCAAATTAAGAAGGATTACCTACCAGCTGGGTGCAGAGGCTCACGACTGTAATCCCAGCACTTTGGGAGGCCGAGGCAGGTGGCTCACATGAGATCAGGAGTTCAAGACCAGCATGGCCAACAAGGCAAAACCCCATCTCTACTAAAAATACAAAAAATTTATCCGGGCGTGGTGACACATGCCTGTAATCCCAGCTACTCAGGAGGTTGAGGCAGGAGAATCGCTTGAATCTGGGAGGCAGAGGTTGTAGTGAGCTGAGATTGCGCCGTTGCACTCCAGCCTAGGCAACAAGAGTGAAACTCTGTCTCAAAGAAAAAAAAAAAAAAATTAACCAACAAAACAGGTGTTTAATGCAGGTATACTTACTTTTATTTGGAAGTAGATGTATTTAATAATAATACAGTTACTACATTTGGGAGAGAATGATTTTTGTTACAAACATGCATATGATAGAGATAATGTACTCCACTCTATTTCATTTAGCACTTAATCTGAATATTTACCTATAATCTTAAATATTTTGAGCTTATGATTTTTAATGGTTGCATAATGTTTCATTGTATGAATGCACCAAAAAACCAACCCTATATTATTATTTAGGTTATTAGCAAGTGTTCATTATAGATAATTATTTGACCAATACCACTATGCATCCATTTTTCTGTGGAGCTCTCTAGTCATTTTTTTAGAAAACTTTAGAAGTGGAATTATTGAATCATATGAATGAATTCTTTTTAATAACAACTGTATTGAGATATAATCCACATACCATACACTTTAAATAGGTAAATTGCACAATTTGGTAGTTTTTAGTATACTCACAGAGTTGTGTAACCATCACCAGGGTCAATTATAGAGTATTTCCATCACACCGTAAAAACTCACCAAAACTATTTCTCTTTGCTGTCTTTCCCCATACTCCTTGCTCAACTTCAGCCCTAGGTAACCACTCATCTATTTTTTGTCTCTATGGATTTACCTCTTCTGTGTGTTTCACGTAAATGAATCATACAATATATGGCCTTTTGTGAATGGCTTCTTTCACCTAGCATAGCATTTTTAAGATTCATCCATGTTGTAACATGCATCAATACTTCTTTCCTTTTTATTGATAAAAAGAATGCCATACTGTTCATATAGGAACTTTTGAAGTAACTTTGGCACACATTACAGCTCACTCTTCATATATGCTCATTTTCACTAGTAGCAATGTTTAATATTACTATTTCTTATATGCTTGCTAACCTTGGGCATTATTCCTTACACAAAACTGAGCCTCTTGGGAGAGGAAGGGGAGATATAGTGATGGTTTCAGAATTGACATTTCTTCAATAATTAGTGATTTGGTCTTTTTAGATATTTTTGTTAGCCACTTGTATCTCTTCTTGTGTAAATTTTGTTTCATGTCACTTTGCCATTTTGTTTGAGGGTACTGTTTTTATTTTGTTTCATAAGAGCTCTTATATGTTAAGGTTGTTAACCCTCTGTCCTTGATGTTGCTTATAATGTTTTAGATTTAAAAATTTTTCAATTTTGGCAAAACACTATCTACCAATCAATCCCTTAAGGGGTCTTTAATTTCAAGTCTGGAAAAGCCTTCCTCTTCCTAAGATCCAAGGAATATTTTATTTTATTACTGCTATAGTTTCCTGTAAAAATATTTCTTATTAATATAGGATTTATTTGGGTATTAAAAGACGTCAATCTAGTTTTATTTTTTTCTCCAAAAGGGCAATTAGTCATCTTAATACCTTTGCCCAATTAATTTATGTATCACTTTTATCATATACTCTATTATTCTTTTTATCTGAGTGTCTCTGAAAAATTCTCTGGTTTATAGTTAATTTGTCTGATTTATGACAAAGCTACCCCATTTTAATCATCAAAGCTTTAAAATAGGATCCAGTAACATACATGACCTCTATGAAGCAACCAGTGCTCTTAAATGGACTTTACATATATTAGCATTTAGTCTTAACAAAATATATGTGAATTATTATCCTCATATCACCAATGAGGAAGCTGAGGCAGAGAGATTGAGGACTTACTGAGTCAAGATGCGAGTAAGTGGTGGTCCCAAAATTCAAACAAAAACACAGGCTCTAGCCCCCACCTTCCTCACCAGTGACCACTCCTGCCTGGTGGGGTCCTGAGATCTATGGTCCAGCAGTTTTAAGTTCATACCATTAGTTATGCATATTTATGATACATTATGCATCTTTCTTCCCTGATCCTTGGATATTTATGTGAATATTTTTAGTTATATTATAAAAAGTATTTAGGTTTAAAACTTTTAAGTGTTTTTATTGCCCATTGCCAAGTTTTTAAAAACCACAACTTCTAAATACTGAAATTATTGCATTGAGTTGTTTTTCATTGGTTAGTTTATTTTACAAGGTAATGTTTTCAGGAATAGTATGTGGCTGCTTACAATCTCATGGTCTTATCATGTCTGACACTACATTGTTGTTAGGTTACTCATGAATACTAACTTGTTTGCAAATAACAAATTAGCATCAATGCTTTTTCCAAAAAAAAAAAAAAAAAAGCGAAAATAAAGAATTTGATTAAGTATACTCTGATATACAAACTATATAGGAAATAAATTCCATATTCTTGTTCCATTATTCTTGTTGCTTGTTTTCTGCAAAAATACTTGTAAATTTATTTTTGCATTTTATTAATTTTGTTAAAATTAACAGTTTCAACTAAGATCTATCTAGGGTTGTTTCTTTTTAAAGCTAGTTTGCCTCATATCCAGTGAGCCATTTTGCAAACTCAAGTACCTTTTTAGCTTAGAGAATTATTGTCATTATTATTAAATTGATTTTTGTTTCTTTTTTTTCAGCTTGTTGTGTCCTTTTGAAATTCCTGTTATATGTAATGTTGTTTCCTCTTTCTCCACTTTGTCATTCATTTCATCCTTCTTCTGACAATCTCATTGTCACTTTATCACTTTCCCCTTACCTCATTTACTCACCAGGTATTTATTAAGAACCTGCCCTGTGTCAGATATTACAATAGGTACTGGTGATAGAGGAGTGAAAGTCTAGGACATAGAGCCTGCTTTCATAGAACCAATGATCGAGCAAGGAAAACAGATGTAGAACAAGTCACCATAAGCACGCTACTAGAGGACATTCCTTACACTGTTACCAACACAGCAGTCTTACATGTCTATACCAACTGGTCTATCTATAAATTGAGCAGAAGGATATGGAGCTCCTTTACCAAGCCCAGGCTCCCTGTAATGTTCCTGCGGTTTCCCCTTTGCCTACTTAGTCCTTCAATTTCATTATATTAATATTTTCTGTTAAACCAACTGGTATACTTGCTGTTTTTCTGATGCATCCTGACTGATACTGCCTGTCTTCTGGTTCAGTTTTCTACAATATTCAATATGCTATTTACTGTCTCCATATTTATTTATATGTTTCTAAATCAGAAGTTATGTTTTTTCTTTTTTCATAGTGGCGGTTTCTTGATCTCAGATGTTATCCTATTTATAACTCTCTACTCTAGATTCTCAGTTGCTATTTCCTTTTGACTTTAAAGAACTAAAATTAGAAATTATCTAAAAATAAGCCTCTTGCTTCATGTCTTTTTAGAGGAAGAAATCTATTTTCGGTTCTATGGTTTGTTTCCTTATCTTGTAGTATAATTCTTGTTATATGGCTAAGGATGTTTTCCTTAACAGTTAGAAATTGGATCGGTTCCTGTCTGTTTCTTTCAAGCCTTAAAGCTCATATAGGCGATTAAAGTGTTCAGATTGCCTATTCAGAAACAAATTAGACTGGGTGCCCTATGGTGAGAATCACAGCTGTACCTCTGTGTCTAAAGAGTTTATTTCCATCATGTCTACTGTATTTAGTAGCTGACTGGAACTTGTTGGTAAGTTTACCCTCCTTAGGATTCAAAAGTTTGCCCTTCTTAGCAGTCAGTGTCCTGGCACCAGTATCAGGTACAAGCCAGAACTAGGACTCCGTGATGCTTGTGTTTCTCACTTGGTGTAATGATGTCTGATCATTAAAGCTCCCTAACAGGTCGACGGGCTGTTACCAGTGTTGGATCCAGATATATATAGTGCCCTAGTTTTTCCCTGGCCCCCAGTCATTCCCTTTAATCTTCGTTCTTTTTATGTACACTTTTGGGAGGGAAATATGCGTCTTGCTAGGACTCTTCCAGTCATTTCAAATGTCATTTGGAAAGAGCAGCAGGTTGGATTGGCCTTTTCTTCTACCTAATCTTGCCTATGTGAGATCTGTTAGAAGTTCCTTGAAGTTTCTAGTAATACCCTTTCCTAGGTCCCACTGTCAATACAGTTTACACACATACATACATACATATACACACACATACATGCACACATATAAATATGTAAATTATATAAACGTGTGTAAATATGTATGTATGTATTTACTTACCTATTTTACTGAGAGGCTGGAATAGGGAGAAAAAAAATGGCATTTCTCCAGTTGTCTTTTCACCTGATAAACGTATTTAATTGTAGTAGTGTGTAGATAGCCATAAACTAAGTAATTTTTACCTTTTCTATTTCTGTTGATCTAAGAAAGGACACAAAAGTAGAATGTAAATAGAAATTTGCACTATTGGTTTTCTATACATTATCTGGCTGAAAACAGATTAATTGGTGGTGTCAAAATTGGGATGATCATTTAGCAGCACTGAGCAAAGCTTCCTTTAGAAAACAAAGCAATGAAGGAAAAGGAAAATTTAAAAAAGAAAAAAACATAGCAAACAAACCAAACAAAAGCCAGACACAGTGACTCATGCCTGTAATCCAAGCACTTTGGGAGGTCAAGGTTGGAGGTTCACTTGAGCCCGGGCGTTGGAGACCAGACTGGGCAACAGAGCAAGAAGTGACACTCTGCCCATTTCTACAGAAAATGTTTTAAAACTTAGCCCTGTGTGATGTCACACACCTGTAGCCCTAGCTACTTGGGAAGCTGAGGTGGGAGGATAGCTTGAGCCTGGGAATGTTTAGGTTGCAGTGATCTATGTTTACACCATTGCACTCCAGCCTGGGCGATGGAGCGAGACTTTATCTCCAAAACAAAACAAAACAGCTCCTTCATCAGCAAACTGACATCTCATATGTTAAAGTCACTCTCACTCTATGATAGACTAATTTTGATATAGTTCTGATAAATAACCAATTCATATGGAGGAGGGATTTTTGACCCAAAGATCTCTTGTGAGACAGCAGAGGAGAATTGTGTGGAAAACGTGAGACTTTTCATTCTGGGTTTATTCACAGTACCTTCACAGTTTTGTTGTCAGATATGTGACCTTCATCATACTTGGAGTCAGAAGTCCTGAATCAAACGGGCTGTGGCAATTTACGGTTACTGGATGGAGGGAAGCTGGCTTTAAAACTCAGGGGACAGCAGAGAAATGAGAGAATGGATCTTGTCACCCACCTGCAGTTCGAGTTGTTTTAAGATCTTTTGCCTTATATATACTCATGAAGACCTCCGAATATGTAGCACTGCTACTTACAAAAGACATTGGTTGCCTCTGGGAGGGAAAGCATTAAGAGTAGAATTCAGAGGAAAGTGAACACATGGCTTGCTGTGCTTGTTATTCATTGAGTGTTTTTGACTTGCTAAAAGCAAGTTTAATGTATTTATACAATTTATAAAGATGTAACTGATTCTGGAGCTCTCCTCTTTACAGGGAACATATTTCATGTTATTGTAAGCAGTGAAGAAAATTAAATCAATAAATTCACAGCCCATAATTTGAGACACTCAATTTGAAGAAAAATGCATTGTCAAGGAGGGAGGGCAAAATCTTTTACATTGTGGAAGACTTGTAAACAACCTGTCTTTACCCTACTATCCTGTGCTTTCAAGTGGCAGCAGGAATTACCGTCCTGCTGCAAGATTATCAAAGAGTTGTCATGACACCTCCAGAGAAGTAAAGGCCAACTCCCCACCTTTTTTTAATGAAGCGTGTGCTCAAGTGGAAAGCAATGCAAATGAAGCTCTTCTGCACTGTCCATCTATGTCCTTTTCCCTGAGAAGGCTTTGCTGGTTAGCACTCAGCCTGGGTGTCAGGAAGCTTAGTGCATTGTTCCCCATCACTGGCACTGATGCTCTCTGTGACCACTGGCAAGCCAATTAACCTCTGCAAGTGTCATCCTTCCATGTGCAAAAGGTTAATGGTACAGCTTGTTTGCAAAGTGCCTGGAGCCTTCCATGAAGGGCACTACCCGAATATCCAGCATTGCTGTTTGACTGGAGGGCGTTGTGTTTTATAATTACATGTTTGGTTGGATAGGTTATAGATTTTGTTGTGGTTGAATGTTGCCCCTTCTCCCTGGTTACAAATAAAAAGACTAATAGGTAATCTCACTCTATTAGCATCTTCTAGAGCCCCCTAGAGGGTTAAGGGAATGGCAGAGGTTACAGATTAATAATGCATTCTTCAGTTGATAGAAAAAAATCATGTACATCTCAACTGCATAATAGCTGTGGATGGCAATTTATTAGGCCAAGTGTTTCATCAGATGCTCAGCAGATAATGCTGGCAAATACTCATGAAACAATGGCGTTTTCTGTGTGTTTTTTTTCTACTTTCCTAGTTATTTATTTTGTCCTTCACATCAATATAGGACATCAGAAACTGTTTTGTCCAGGTTATTTCACATGCATTTATGAATATTTGGAAAAATGATTCTCTTGTTCTAGAATTCCTGGAACAAGTGACTTATTTGTGTGTGTGTGTGTGTCTAGGTTGTGACATTAAGCTCACTTTTTTGTACTTGAACCAAATTTGAATAACACTAGACTTGGAGCAAAGTGTTACCTATCTCATGCTTCTCTGCAGATTTACGGAAAAACTTTGAACAAGACCCACAAGGAAGGGAGGTTCCCATTGAAGGCATGATTGTGCTGCACTGCCGCCCACCAGAGGGAGTCCCTGCTGCCGAGGTAAGACAGGATCCTGGGACCAGTCACCGGGAGGAACCAGGCCTGTTCCCAAGAGGGAGGGCAGAGTCCTGTGTGGCTGGAAGGGAAGTCAAGGAGCCCATGTCTGGGATTCTCGTTGCCTGGGCTCAATTGCTATAGATGATGAAGAAATTGTCTAGGAAATAAGCTAGAAAGGAACTTGTCTCCCGTCTACTTCTGTGTTTGCACAAGGCCCTTGGTAGGCAGCCTGTGTAGGATTTGATCTGCCTTCTTGGTTCTGGGGACCTTGAATCATAAAGATGTCATTCTTTTTGTCCTCTGTCAAGATCTTCTTCTGATATGCATATTGGCTTATGGAGCAAATCTGAGCTGTTAACAGGCAAACACGCATGAAAAAGCCCATAGGAAAGGTCAGAAGACGCAGTTCCAGTGTCACTGGTGTTTGTTCATCCTTCACTTTTTTGTGGAACAAGCGTTCATTTATTGAGTGTTTGTTATGTTTTCTGCACTGTGCAGGCCTTAGGGATATAAAACATGAAGCCACTGGCCTCTGATATGTTATCCTTCCTTCACAAGCGAGGTGCCTAGAATCCAGAGTCACAATGTTTTTTGCTTCTTGAATGTTTTCTAGAAGTTCTACCTTACTATTCAAATATAATTGTCCCCGGTAATGCACTCTGGTCATAGGAAAGCCTTTCTAAATCTTTTATTCACAATGAGAAGATGGCCCCGATAGACTAGCAATATAGCTATTATTGGAGGAAAAACACTAAGAAGTGTAAGACATGCTTAATATAATGAAAAGTTTATAAACATAGGCCCATGAACCCCAAAAATCTGAGAGAGGTCTCAGTTAACTGAGAAAGTTTATTTTGCCAAGGTTGAGGACTTGCGCCCATGACACAGCCTCAGGAGGTCCTGACGACATGTGCCCAATCAGAGCACAGTTTCATTTTATACATTTTAGGGAGACGTGAGACGTCAATCAACATATGTAAGATGAACATTGGTTCAGGTCCCGGAAAAGCTGAACAACTGGACGCAAAGGTGGGATAACTGCCCTGGAAGCAAGGATGGGGCTTCCAGGTCACAGGTAGATAAGGGACAAATGGTTGCATTCTTTTGAGTTTCTGATTAGCCTCTCAAAGGAGGCAATCAGATATGCATTTATCTCAGTGAGCAGAGGGGTGACTTTGAATTGAATGGGAGGCAGGTTTGCCCTAAGGAGTTCCCAGCTTGACTTTTTCCTTTAGCTTAGTGATTTGGGGGCCCCAAGATTTATTTTCCTTTCACAGGCCTGAGTTCAGCAGCACGTGGTCCAGGTTTGACTCTTCTTTGGGAAGCTAGGAAATGGTGTTTGCAGGTATTGTTTATTCACTGAGACGCAGATATACAAAGAAAAAGAAAAAACCAGGAGCCTATGCCTCATATTTTAGTAAAATTGGGAGTTTGTAATTGGAAGGACAAAAAAGGAGATAAAATAAACGGGAATGAAAAAACACACATATTTGCATATTTAGAAAGCGTGCTAGGTGGACACTATTCAGGGCTCAAATGGCTCACAGAAATGAAATAAACGGACTTGAAAATTAAACTGAACACTCCATGCATGATGTAAAATGATCAGAAAGGAAAATGCTTATTTAAAAATTTTATTGAATGTAGAACAAAAAAGATATTGATCTCCTTTTGCTGCCCTATTGTTTTCTACCAACAGCACACCCTCCTTTCCTGAGCAGGGCGTTAAGTGTCAGGCAAGGGACTGTGTCCCTCTCATTTAGGACATCACGTGTGTTCCTGGGAGCCTAACAGAGGTATCAGCAGTTCTCTACATTCAACGCCCATCTTTCAAAAAACCCCAGTTTACAAATGTTTTATGCATAAAAATGTCTAGGCTCTGTAGTGCCAGCAGTGTGAGTGTCCCCTGGTACACCCATGTTTCCTTCTGGTTCTGTGCCAGGTCACTGCCATTGACTTTGGCAGCAGCAGAGAGGGGTGTTAATGTTTTTATTAGCCATCAGCCTATAGGAAATTAGCATACTCTAGATCTCTATTAATCTACTTTTTTTTCAGATGGAAGATAACTTAGATATTTACCTGGCATAACCTTTGCATTTTAAAAGCAGGAAAACTGATGCTTATATCAGTGACCAACCAAAGGTCATGCAGCCATTTAAGGGCTCTGTTCAAAATCCTGCAAAGGTACTCCAAAGCACTCCAGGTAAAAGTCTAGGTTCTTTTAGTGCTTTACAAGATTAAATATAATCTGGCCTGGTGTGACCTTATATATTTTATTTGACTCTGCATTTGACCGCGCTACAGGCACCCTGGCCCCCTCAATCTCTCTCGGATGCACCAGCCATGCTCCTACATTAGGGCCTTTGCATGTGCTGCCCTCTCTGCCGGAGGGCTCTTCCCCAGCTGTCACACTGCTTTGTCCCATCTTTCTTCAGGGTTTATTCAGATATCACTTGCTCAGTAAGGCCTGCTCTGTACACTCTGCAAATGTTGCAAATATTTGCTTCCCCCACTTCACCTTTTCCCTGCTTTATCCCAGCAATTTATCCTACTAGGTATATACTTTCTTTTTACCTGTTATCACAAGCATACTCCATTTACTTTGCTTATTTCTCTCTACGCCACTGAAACTTAAGTTTAATGAGGGAAATTTGTGGTTTCTCCTCTTCATTGCTGTGTCATCAGAACATGAAACAGTGCTACTCATGGCTATATTCAGAAAGGTGAAAGATTTTTTACAAGTGTTGGCAAGGATGTGGAGAAAAGGAAACCCCTGCACACTGTTGGTGGGAATGGAAATTAGTATAGCTATTATGGAAAACAGTATGGACATTCTTTCAGAATGTTAAAAGTAGAGCTACCATTTGATCCAGCAATTCTTCTGATAGGTATATACTAGGTATATATCCAAAGCAAATGAAATCAGGATGTAGAAGAGATACTTGCACTCCCATGTTTATTGCAGCACTGTTCACAATAGCTGCATGGGTAAGATAGGGCATCAACCTAAGTGTCCATCAATGGACAAATGAATTTTTAAAATGTGGTATGCATACACAATGGAATACTACTCAGCCTTTAAGAAGAAAATGTTGTCATTTTGTGACATCATGGATTAACCAAGCAGGCTGTATGTCAAGTGCAGTAAGCCAGGTACAGTAAGAAAAATACCACAGGATCTCACCTCTATGCAGAACCTAAAAAAGCTGAAGTCAACCGGGTGTGGTGGCTCATGCCTGTAATCCCAGCACTTTGGGAGGCCAAGGCAGGCAGATCACCTGAGGTCAGGAGTTCGAGACCAGCCTGCCTAACGTTATGAAACCCCATCTCTACTAAAAATACAATAATTAGCCGGGTGTGGTGGCACGCATCTGTAGTCCCAGCTACTTGGGAAGCTAAAGCAGGAGAACAGTTTGAACCTGGGAGGTGGAGGTTGCAGTGAGCCAGGATCATGCCACTGCACTCCAGCCTAGGCAAGTGAGCAAGACTCTGTCTCAAAAAAAAAAAAAAAAAGCTGAAGTCACAGAACTAGAGTAGAATGGTGGTCACCACATGTTGAGGAGATGGGGAGAGGTTGGGGAGACATTGGTCAAAGGGTACAATATTTCGGTTAGAGAGGAATATGTTTATTGGTCTGTTGTACAATATGGTGACTATAGTTAATAACAGTGTATTGTATTCTTTAAAAATGCTAAGGGTAGATTTTAAGTGCTTGCATCACAAAAAGAACAATAAGTTTGTGATGTAATACATACATTATTTAGCCTTATTTAGCCATTCCACAGTATATACATATTTCAAAACATGTTATACATGAAAAATACATGCAATTTGTTAGCACAAAAAATAAATTTAAAAAACATGCTTCTTATATCCAGGTGTTCAATAAATACTTGTTGAATATGAAGGGAAATTAGTCTGCTAATTATGTTGATGAATATTTAAGGTTATCCCAGGATTAGCCCTAGACAAAATGTAAAATGCATTAGACAACATTTTGGCTTTGTTTTGTTTTGTCTTTCTCTCATGATTGCGTACTAACAGGTGAAGAAAACATTCCTACCTACTTTTTTTCATATATGTAAATATAAATTTATTAACTCAATCGCTAGTCCTACAACTAAAGAAATAAAGATATATTTTCACTTCAAGTTTGATTCACTTTTAACAGTAAAGAACACCTCAATGCAATATTTAGACATTTTGGCTGATTGTTAAACATTAACTAAAATGGAGCTTTTCCTAAGAGTGTTGCCACATTTTTAAATTACTAGACATTAGGTGAAACTATTTTGAATTTATATAAAAGTTGAAGTATTACAGAAAGTTCTCATGTACCTTCCCCCTCAGTTTCTTGTTTTTTTTATTTTTATTTTTATTTTTTTTGAGACAGAGTCTCATTCTGCCACCCAGGCTGGAGTGCAATGCTGCACTCGGTTCACTGCACCCTCTGCCTCCTGGGTTCAGATGATTCTCCTGCCTCAGCCTCCTGAGTAGCTAGAATTACAGGCACCCGCCACCATGCCCTGCTGATTTTTGCATTTTTAGTAGAGATAGAGTTTCACCATGTTGGCCAGGCTGGTCTCTAACTCCTGACCTCGTGATCTGCCTACATTGGCCTCCCAAAGTGCCGGAATTACAGGCATGAGCCACCACACCCGACCCTGTTTCCTTTTTTGTAATTTACATCTTACATGAGTGTGGTACCTCCCGTACAATGACCGAACCAATATTGATACATTCTTATTAAGGAGAGTCTAGAGTTTGCATTAAGGTTCACTCTGTGCTGTTGTCTATGGCTTTTTAAAAATTTCATTTCAGGTTCAGGAGTACATGTGCAGGTTTATTATATAGGTAAATTGCATGTCACGAGAGTTTGGTGTACAGATTAGTTCATCACTCAGGTGATAAACATAGTACTCCACGGGTAGCTTCTTGATCCTCTTCCTCCTCCCACCCTCTCCCCTCAAGTAGACCCCAATGTCTGTTGTTCCTTTCTTTGTGTCCACATGTTCTCAGTGTTTAGCTCCCACTTACGCCCCCACTGCTTGTTGAAGACATAAATTTAAAAAAGAAAGAACAAAAGAAGAATAAAAGATGTGCAGTCTGGTAAGACAGCAGCCAAAAGCAAAAATACATTTTGGTTCATAAATGCACACATGAGCGTGCATACCCACTCACCCACACTGAAGCATCTTTTGAGAGAATGCAGGGGACTTATGAATTATAAGAACTCTGTGACTGTTCAGGACTGAGATTGGTAGAGGATTCCTACGAGAGGACAGACTGGCTTCTAGGAGGTGAGCAGCGTGCCCATATGTTCAGTTATTTAGAGGCTGAACTCTGGTGAATGCTTGAAAGCAGCTCTTTCCACATCCCTCCCTCTTTCTTGCCCCAGCACCCTACACTTGAAGGCAAATGAGCTCTGTAGACTGGCTCATCCCCTTTCTTCATTTGCTTCTGAGGGTGCTTTTCAGCTGTAACCACAAGGAGGAGAGCAAGATATGAAAAACTTTCAGTGGCAGCACAGTCCAATGTCAGTGAAAAAAATATTTGGGAGAGCTGTGGAACAAGGGAACACAATATAGATGTATCAGAAAGTACGCTTTCTTTTCTGGTATCTACCTTTCTGACACATTTCCAAATTGTAGTTATTCACTTCCTATATTGGTTTCCTAGGGCTACTGTTATAAATTACCACCACTGAGGAGGCTCGAAACAGCAGAAGTTTATTTTCCAACAGTTCTGGGGCAGGAGCTGAAATCCAACAGCATTAATTCCTTCTGAGGGCTCTGAAAGAAACCGTTCCATGCTTCTCTCCTAGATGCTGGTAGTTACTGGCAATCTTTGGTGTCCCTTGACTTGCACACTGATATGATTATGCTTTGTGTCCTCATCCAAATCTCATCTTGAATTGTAATCACCCATAATCCCCATGCGTCAAGGGAGAGGCCAGGTGGAGATCATTGAATCATGTGGACAGTTTCCCCCATGCTGGTCCCATGATAGTGAGTGAGTTCTCATGAGATTTAATGGTTTTATAAAGAGCTTTTTTCCTCTTTAACGGGCACTTCTCCTTCCTGCCGTCTTGTGAAGAGGTACCTTGCTTCCCCTTCTTCCGTCCCCAGCCATGCGGAACTGTGAGTCAGTTAAACTTCTTTCCTTTATAAATTAACCCTAACCCTAACCCCTAACCCCTAACCCTAACCCTAGCAGTATGAAAATGGATTAATAAATAGATACATCGCTCAGTCTCTGCCTCCATCGATTGCAGCTTCACATGGCATTCCCCTGTGTCTCTGAATTTCTTTTTATAAGGACACCAGCCATTAGATTATGACTAACTGTAATCCCATGTGGCCTCATACTTTATATTCTCCATCACAAAACATCTACAAAGACCCAATTTCCAAATAAGGTCAGGTTCTCATGTTCTAAATCAATGTGAATGTTGGGGGACTGCTATTCAGCCCAGTACACTTCCCATTCTACCTCTGGCATCAGATCACTTTTTTATTTTAATAATGTGTATCTTTTAGGAATAAATTTCAGACCCAGACCAGCTGAAATTAAATATAAACTAATTCCAAGGAGCAGCTGGGGCTTTAGGGTAGTTTAAAACAGAAATTCTCAGCTGAGAAGGGGCAAAAACTTTGTTTTATAAATGTTGTATTATAGATGAATATGGAAAGTATTTCAGCTACATTAAGGGTTAAATAGACTATTGATGCCATAGCAAACATTTGTTTTTTAAAATCTGATCTGTATAAATGTATGAAGTACAAGTGTAATTTTGTTACACGCATAGGTTGCATAATGGTAAAGACGGGGCTTTTAGTGTATCCATCACCCAAATAACAAGTAATTTCTCATCATCCATCACCTCCTCTTCCTGGTTTCCACTGTCTATTATTCTACACTCTATGTCCCCCTCACCCTGCCTCATCTCCACTGTCTGTCATTTCAAACTCTAAGTTCATGTTTAGCTCCAGCTTACATGCGAGAACATATGGTATTTGTCTTTCTTTGTCTGAGTCATTTCATTAATATAATGTCTCTGGTTCCATTCATGTTGTTTCAAAAGACATTTCATTCTTTTTATAGCTGACTGGTATTTCATTGTGTATATATACATTTTCTTTATCCAAATTCATTGACGGACACTTAGATTTGTTTCATATGTTTGCTATTGTACATAGTAGTGCAGTAAATATGTGAGTACATGTATTTATTTCATTTCTTTTTTGACAGGTAGATAGTAGTGAGATTGCAGGATCTAATGATAATTCTGTTTTTAGTTATTCAAGAAATATCCAAACTATTTTTCATAGAGTTTGTACTAATATACATTTCCACCAACAGTGAATAAAAGTTGCGTTTTCTCCGCATCCTTGTCAACATCCAGTTTTTGGGTTTGTTTTTTTGTTTTTTTGGTTTTTTTTTTTTGACTTTTCAGTAATAGCCATTATGACTGGTATAACACTGTGGTATCTTATAGTGGCTTTAATTTATATTCGTTGATGATTAGGGATGTTGAACACTTTTTTCATGTTTCTTGGCCATTTCTATGTCTTCTTTTGAAATATGTATATTCATATCCTTTGCCCAACTCTTTAATGAGGTTGTATATGTATAACATCATCTTAATGTGGGACAGTATCCTAGTCTCAAACACTTGCATTATTTTGGAATTTCTTTTCTCCATGATTTGGATACTACCATTATCTGTGCGCCAGTATCTATAGCTCTTTTACTTTCAGCAGCAGCTTACGCAGTAAGTCATTGCTATCAACATCTGGGTTTTTGCTGAAAACAAGGCAAAATGAGAGAAGAAAGCTGAGAAATGATAAAGATGGAGAAGGAAAATGAAAATGTTCATACCTTTCCACAGTCATGGTGTCCCTTAGGGTGGAGATGTCTACCAATGTCTGTTATGTGGTCAGGTCATTGAGCGTGTATCATTCTGCCTATTAACTTAATAGTGATTTGAGTATACTAAGGTAATGACTCTCCAGTATGGCAGAAATTGGTAACTGTGTTTAGAAATTGGTCAGTCATGTAATCGTTACTGTGAAATGCTATCAGTCAAAATCATCTTCATTGTGCAGACCATGTTCCACCCTCTCCATGCCACCACTTGGTTCCCTTTCTGCTCACCGCCTGTGGGGCCCATGGGATCACCACTGTAAAGGGATGTAGCTGGCGGGACCCCTAGTACATCAGATGGCTTTGTCTGTCAGTGGAATAGGTGGTTTCCTACTTGACACATTCATTGAAAGTCACCTTGGGGGGCATGTCCAAATTCTGTTATCACAAGACATATACAATAGACTTTTCTCTGCAAGACAGAACTTTCTTGGCAACTAACTCATTTATCCAACAAGAAAAGTGTTATGAGTAATAAAAATAGAAAGAGCTGCCATTTGTGAAATGTTCTTGTGTACCAGGTACTATGGTAGATGGTTTATCTTCTGTTATTTTAATTAATTTGCAAAAAAAAAAAAAATGTGCTATGAGATGCTGAAAAGGTATATGAGTTTTCATGTCTATCCTACAGCAACTTGTCTAAGCTCTCAAGTCACTAGGAAGCACCAAGAGCCAACTTTAAAGCTCGATCTCTCCTTTCTCTAATCGTTTTTGGTTTTGTTTGTTTTTAATTGGACCAAGCTTCTTGAAGGTTGGGAGCCGCCAGGCCAATGATAGTCTATCTGCCCACTGTATTGCCATCATCCCACCCTTAGAATGAAAGGTTTTTGGATTATATTATCTTCTAGTGAATATTCTAATCTCAAATTTGCTATATATTCTGTGCCTCTTTATTTGAAATATGTCATCAGATAATAAAACTAAGAGCACTGAGAATGTGGAAGTTTTGGAGGCTGAGGGGGACAAGGAGCCTGGGACAGGACATCACTCTGTCCTTTGAAGGGCAAGGAGCCCTGGTTTGATGCTATCCTAGGAGATAGGATGCCTAGAGTTATACAAAAGAGGCCATATAGAAGAAAAAGGAACATATAGAAAGAGAAGTAAGGGAACCAAGTGCAATCTCTACCCTCATTACAACTTTCTCTACATTTGGCCATGGCCCTGACAGATCACATTGTCAAAACAGGACCCAAATTTATGCTAATAAATACATACTTGTGTCTGTATCACAGCAGTGTCATTTCACCTAGTATACATCAGTGGGGTAGGGAAATAATAGAAACAGAACCAAAGATTGTCAGGTTTGCACAATGGGAAAAGTATGAACTTTGAAACCAACAGACTCTGGCTACTAACTTTGTAATGCAGTTAGCCACTCTGACCCTCAGTTTCCTCCTCTGGAAATGAGAAAAATGTTTTCTTTGTATAATTTCTGTGAGACAAACAAAATAACAACAACAACAAATGTGCAAAACATTTAGCCGTTTCTAATATTAAATAAATGGTAAAGATTATTTTGATTTCTGTTGTTCTTTCTTCTTTCATTCTTAAAGCTTTAAGAACTTTTGATTCCCCCAAAAAGATGTGAAGCCCTATTATGTTTGGGGAACCAGATTAAAACAGAAAATTCGTATAATGTCTAACATGTTTTTAACCCTTTGAAGAAGTAGTGAGCTGCTAAGACCAGCCCGCTCCCTCGAGCTCCAGCTCTCCCAAATATCGCCCTCTCTTCTTGTCCTTCAGGGTCATCAAAGACAAAGCCACTTATCAAAAAGCTTCCTGGCCCCCTCTCTTGTTATCCATCACGTGGAGGAATTAAATAATTACTGATGAAGGCTGGTGACCACCAATGTTTGTTCACCTTACCACCATTGAAGTATCTTATGAATGATACTATTGTTATTAAAACACTTTATGAAAATGTTACATGAACTGGAAGGTTCTCATTACACTTACTTAGACACTGGTTTAGATAATATGTAATAGGTCACGTGAATTTTTTACAAAGTAGGTCACACACATTGTTTTACAAAATACCTGAAATGTGAATTAATGACAACTCAAATGATTCTAAACTTCATGAGTCAATCCTAATAGCTGGATGTATTAGAACATATTTGTCACTGCAATTATTTTTAGCCTTAACTTTGGGGGCAGTTCTAACTAAAGATAGCAACTCTAATGTTTGACCCTTGTTGTTTAGCTAAAACCAATTTGCTCTTTTCAAAACAATTCGTTATCCCACACTGCACTTTTTTATACTCCCTAATTAAATGGAAAATCTATCTTTCATAAAAGTTAGAAATTATGTCCAATGAAAATCTGACATTTTAATGGTTTTCCACAGATTAAAATTGTAGAGTTCTCAATAAACCCTGATTTACTGATGTTGGCTGTAAAATGGTTATTGCTGTTAATAAAGCCTGTAAATCTTAACAGGTTATTTTTGCCTTGGACGATAAAATTTGCCATAAAGGCTTAGTGTCTAAGGCTAATTCTGCTCACATCAAGGTAAACAGCCTACTCAAAATAATTCAATGTCTTTGAGAATTCAGGCCTAAGCAACAGACAGATTCTAGCCTTGAGGCATTGCATGCCAGGCACTGTTCTTGTTTTTAATCTCACCAAGGAGTCAAGATAATACTGGAATTAGAAAACTCGGGAAGGTCAAGGGCTTTTGTCAGTTCAGTACAGATAAGGAGAAGGCTCTCTGCTTCTTGCTCAGCCCCAAATCAGCTTTGTCATTGGCTGATCACTAGGAGCAGAATGAAAGAATGTATTTTTTGTATGATAAAGAGTGCTAAAGTCATACAAGTGTTAGGAACAAAATTTGGGGGTGACAGGGTGGAGTGGGCAGTTAGGGAAAGGAGACCATTTTCCTTGTTTCACTTCCAGATGCCTATCTGGAAATGAAGGATGTTTTGAGAAGGCCTGTTAATCTTGGGACACGTGGATATCTGTCATGTTTTCCAATGTTTGGGGAATTTCTTTTTAAGTTTCACTTACCTAAAACAGAAGCCCAACAAATACCTTTTCTAGTCATCTTTGCAGTGAGATCCCTGTAGTCAGGTGGTCTCGTACAAGATGGGATAGGGAGGTGAATGCTGCGAGTTTGTGGAAACCCTCTGCAGAGGATGGTGGCAGAGGTACCCCACTCTCCAGGGCAGGTAGAAGAACCAGCATCTTGCCCACATCTCACGGTTGTGAGCTCTGTATTTTCTTAAGACAGAATCTCACTCTGTCTCCCAGGCTGGAATGCAATGGCACGATCACAGTTCACTGCAACCTCTGCCTCCCAGGCTTAAGCAATTTTCCTGCTTCAACCCCCTGGGTAGCTGGGACTACTACATGCCATCATGCCCAGCTAATTTCTGTACTTTTTGTAGAGGTGAGGTTTTGTCATGTTGCCCAGGCTGGTCTCAAACATCTGGTATTAAGTGATCTGCCCACCCTGGCCTCCCCAAGTGCTGGGATTACAGACCTGAGCTACTGCTCCTGGCCCCATATTTTTTGCACTGCAGGAGTGTTGTTGAGTGTACCTTTCCCCGTGGCGTGTCTCAACATTATTTCTGGCCAATTAGCAGCCTCACCTGGCTCTTTGGCCCACATGGAGTTTTGGAGCACTACTAATACTCTTTAATACATTTCTTTGTCACATAAATAAGCCAGAGCAGAGTTTGTTGTTTGCAATGAAGAAACCTGGGCAGGCATGGTGGCTCACGCCTGTAATCTCAGCACTTTGGGTGGGTGGGTCACTTGAGGCCAGGAGTTCAAGACCAGACTGGGCAAAATGGCAGAACCTCATCTGTACTAAAAATACAAATATTAGCCAGGCATGGTGGTGCATGCTGGTAATCCCAGCTACCTGAGTGGCTGAGGCACGAGAATCCCTTGAACCTGGGAGGTGAAGGTTGCAGTGAGCCCAGATGGTGCCACTGCACTCCAGTCTGGGCAACAGAGCAAAACTGTCTCAAAAACAAAAACAAACAAACAAAAAAGCACTGCACATTTTAGTACCTATGACATCCCTTATTACTTTCAGAATGTCTTTGACAAATAATTTGAAAGTGTCCATTGGAACAAAGCAAGACACTGTGAGCTAAAGACTAGGTGTGGGGTGTTCATCTTTCTTTGTAGAATAAAGAGGGAGGACCCCAAAGTTCCTTTTATATCTCTTATTTCTAATTATTTCTGATGTATTAACAGTAGAATCTGCACACTGTCTTTGACTTGCCTGCTGTTTTAATAATTCTGCCCAGACTGGTGCCAGACAGTTTTCAAGCGAGAAGCTCTTTACCCTTCTCCCCTGTGAGGGTGTTTTTAATGAAAGGTTCATTTGTTTCAAATGTGCTCATTGGCATAAAACCCAGGAGACAGTCTTATGACATTGGACTGTTTAATACAGGAATCACTAGACTATTGTGTTTAACCTCAATCAAACAGACTATGAAATGAGGATTTTATTTTAAAAGTAAGACTCTTAATAATTCACTAGAGAAATGTTAAGTGAGGTGCCCATGTTCTGAAGCAGTGGGCCTCATGTATAAATAATTAATCTAATTTGGTGCAGCCAAAGCAGAGAGAATGTCTAATAGTCCAGATAAACTTTGCTTTGAGGAGACTGACAATGAGGACCTTTGCAGAAAGCCACATTTGATTAGAATGTGTATTATAACAGAAAACTAATATACTCTAAAAAAAAAAAAAAAAAAGTAAGTTTTACTGGTTAAACACTAGTAATTAAGGACCAGTAAATGACTTCTCTGAAAACATTTCCATAAAAAAAAATTTGCTATGGTAAAAGAGATAAGAAAATGAGGTTAATATAAGTTATTTAAAAAGTGCATGTCTACAGCCCAAATACCCTCATCATTAATACTGATCGTGAAATAAGTCCTGTTAATGGACTGACTTTTGCCACATCTTTAGCTGGGAAGCTCTAGTTCCTTACTGAAGATGAAAAGTAAAGAAGATATCTAAAGCTCCTAATTGGTGTTTATTTTCCTTTTCCCTCTTGTTCTGTATTCTGGAAGTTAGAATTACACTTTTCAGCTGGGTGTGATGGCTCATGCCTGTAATCCCAGTGCTTTGAGAGGCCAAAGCAAGAGGATTCTTTGAGTCCAGGAGTTCAAGACCAGCCTGGTCAATAGAGTAAGACCCCCCATCTCCCAAAAACTAAAAAAAATAAAATTAACTGGCATAGTGGCACACATATGTAGTCCCAGCTACTTGGGAGGCTGAGGCAAGAGGACTGCTTGAACCCAGGAGGTTGAGGCTGCCCTGAGGCGTGATTATTCCACTGCACTCCAGCCTGGGGCCAGAGATACATTACAAAGCTTTCCTAGGTGCTTGTCTTTGCCTCCTCTTTCTTTGTGCCTGTCAGCTCTACATAACCAGCCTTCTTTCTTTCTAAGAACGACTCTCTGATAATGTTATTTCCAGACCTATCCCTCTGTCCTCGTTATTTCTCCTTCCTTGGAACGTCCTTGCCCTCATCCATCTGTCTGTGTTTTACACAGCCTAGGAGGATCTTCTGTAACCCAGCCAGTCTCTGAGTTCTTCCCTGCCCATCCCAGGTGACACTGATCTCTCTCTTCTTTATTTTATTTTATTTTTTAAATTTATTTTTTGAGACAGAGTCTTGCTTTGTTGCTCAGGCTGGAGTGCAGTGGCATGGTCTCGGCTCTTTTCTGTAAATCCTAATTTAACTGCTCAAGTAAGGACAGCATATTTTTCCCTTCCTAAAGGCTGAGGCTGTGTGCCTATAATCTGTGCCGTGGAAGCCACTGCAATTTGCACAAATCAAAGCTCTGGGAGTTTCAATAAGTCACTCATTCACTCTATATACTCACTGTGCTGAATCTAAGGTAGCTCTGAGGGAAAAATCACAGCTCCTTAAGATTTTACAGGGTGGAGAGGCTTTTATAGCATATTGCTTTTTAAAATTTTTCTCTTATATTTAATGTTTCATGCTTGTGTGTCATTCTTTCTAATTCCCTTCAGGATAGGAAATGCACAGTGTACTTTTCAGTATCATCTCCCATCACCCTCAGTAGATAACATAAAGGCATCTAAAACTATAGCAGATATCTGGGGAGTATACATGACTCAGAGGATGAATATTTGCACAACCACTGTGGGCTGTGCATAGTAGTAAACTCTTAAAGTTGAATATCACTTTATAGATTCTCACATACATGGACTTATCTGATCCTTAAAGCTACCATTTGTTGATAAATATACCAATATCCCTAATATTGCTATCCTTGATAGACTCATTTAATATATACATTCATTGAGAAACTGCTATCTCGCTAACATTAGTACATGTGCACTCAGTGCCAGCCACTGTTCACTGAATCTTCCCAACCCTCTGAAGCACCTAGATGCCAGTTTTATAAATAAGCAAACTGAGGCTCAGAGAGGTCAAGCGGCTTACTCTAGTGCATAGATAGATAATGGGTGATCTGTGCCAATATTTGCACCAAACAGCCTGATTCCAGAGCCTGTTCTGTTAAACTTTACCTGATAAAGCTGCTTTATGTGTCAGATATTGTGTGCTGAGCACCAGCAGAGTCAGATAGCATGCCTGTCTTTAGTTCACCATCTGATTTCCTTGCATACAAAGCTAAGCAGAAGGGAAGAGAATGGTACTTATGAATGTGTGTGTGTGCACAAGCACATACAAGCCTCCTGCTTTTCCTCCATTTTGCTGGGCATGTCTGTGATTCCAGACCTGAGCTTGACTGCTCCCCAATTGCAGTTAACTCACCCAGTTTGATGGCATTAGACTGTGCACTACTTTCAGCTTCTAGAGATGGTTTGGCAGGGTTACTTAGTGCTGGTGACAACTTTGAGCAGGCTTTGATGGGATGGGAGAAACACTGTTGACAAAACCTGTCTTTATTCTCCTCCGTCTCCTCTCCAATTTTTTCCCCTTGCAGGAAATTACATCCTTTATCCTGTACCAACATAGGGTTTTTCAAAAATATCAAATTTGCACGTTGTGCTTAAGGTTTCTTGGATTGAGAGAAGCAGCAAATGGATCAGAGGGAAGGCGATTTGGAGGAAAGATCCGAAGGCCAGCAGTCAGTTGGTAGTAAGCATTTTTAAAGAAACCTCATATAAGAAAAGGAAATGTATGATTTCTAAATTAACATAATGAAGGCTTAGAGCTATTTCTCTGTCCTATGCCTTCTTATACAGTTTAGTGGCAATAAACAGTCTTTATATCTTGAATTATGCAGAAGTAAAAGCAGTCTGGGATGCCGCCACATAAGGAGCTGCAGATCTGTAATTCAGCAGGAATGTTCCATGGGCATGAATCAAGAACTCATCCCAATCCTGCTGAGGCAGCACGGATTTTAGTGTTTCCATGAAGCGCACCACACACCACCCTGATTCACTTAGCAAATGTAGACTGACTTTGTTCCTTAGGCTGAGCTTATTAAAACAGGTAAACAACTGCCACAACCACTACAGCCACAGCTTCTGCTGGTGATCCTTTGCCGTGATCCCCACATCCTAACTGCTCTGTATATCATCTGTTTAGGAAGAAATGCCACCTTCTGTGATGCCTTTCGTTTTTAGCTAATTTGAGTGACTAGAAGGTGCACTTGCCCCCATCCTGGAGAGTTTTCTGCATAACTGCTAGTAAAATAGAGCATTCTCATTTGTTCGTCACGGGTAGTTTAGAGACCCGCAGAATAAGCACCTGCCTACAGGTACTATTGAGATACACCCAGCTGATCTTACTGCAGCTGAGCTTTAGTTCTAGAATCTGTGACTGCTAAAAGAATCCTAGATGGCCTCTTTCATTGCATTGCCCAGCTCTTAAACCTCTCCACCCTGTAAAATCTTAAGGAGCTGTGATTTTTCCCTCAGAGCTACCTTAGATTTAGCACGGTGAGTACATAGAGTGAATGAGTGACTTATTGAAACCCCCAGAGCTTTGATTTGTGCAAATTGCAGTGGCTTCCACGGCACAGATTACAGGCACACCGCCCCAGCTTAGCAGCTGCACTGTTCCCATCGCGTGTAACTCGGATTCACTTGGTTCTATCAGCTAAGCTTCCAAGAAAAACATCCAACATTCAGAACTGAACAGCTGAGAATCCCCTGCTGTGGTGAATTTTGATTTAAATATAACTGAGTCTCTCTTGGCTCTGGCTTAACTGATTTGGAACTGTTCTTTTAATTGTTGATTCAGTATTGGCTTCCAGATCTGGCTGTCAATCCTCTCAACAGATTCTCTCTATAGATGTATTTATTAATCATGTGCAATATTTCTCATCCTCCGTGGGCTGCCAGCACTGACCCTTGTGAGTTACAAGTGATGGCTTAGACCTTAATTTCTGTGTGCAGGAAGTGTCAAGCTGACGATTCATATACTGGCCCAACAGCATCATTTGGAGATCACCTTCTAGAGGCGGCTCTGGCATGCTGCTGCATGGAAACAAAAAACAGATCCGCGTAACACCAACAGAACTTGACAAGAGCAGTCACTCTAGTGCATCAGTCATCTGTGGGCTTAAGCGATCAGTTTAATCTTTTTTTTCAACACTCTCATCTAGGTACCACTGGAAATGCCATAGTTACAGTATTGGTATATTTTTAGAAGGATTACTAAATGATAATGCACATGGTACATTGGTCTGGGAAAGTCTGTCTTCTTAGAGCTTCTATTCTCAGTTTTAATTAACTCATTAGACTAATAGGCAATGTGAATTGGTGCTGTAGATTGGTGATGGTAATGATAGATTTTTAAAAAGGAACAAATAAAAGCTAAATGGAGAGAGAAAATACTTCAAAGTAGAGATGGAAGCTGACAAATACTAGATTTTATTTGTATGACATTTCTTTGAATTGTGTGAACTGCCAAAATGACAGAATCCTCATTACTGATGATCATTGTTAGTTACCATACATTGAGGACCCACATGCCAGGCTCTCTTCTAGGTATTTAACTACGTGATTCTGTTGTATTCTTTCAGCTCAGTTAGGTACTTTATTGTTTTTCATTGTACAGATGTGGTTATTGAAGCTTAGATTAAGTAACTTCCCCAAAGTTTGTCAGATGGTAAGAGTCCAGTTCTCTTTGATTTCAAAGACTAAATCTTGCCACTACCTGACACTTTTTGTTAATTACTGCATGTTATGAAGTTGCTGAGTAAGGCAATAGATATTATCGCTGAGCTGTGTCTTTCCTGTCTATTGTATCACATTACTCCCTGCCCCTCCACACCCACATCGGTGCTGGGTCAACTTTATTGTACTTGAAATTAGAGCATGGTTCAAAGACAATTCATGGACAGCATCTTGCTTGGTCTGCTACAGCTTTAATCTCTTACTACAGATTTCAACTTATTTAATAAATGGTTTCTTTGCCTCAGAGGATACGGTAATAAACGAGACATGGTCTCTGTTCCTGACAAGCTCAAGCATCCAACAAATGAAATAAATGTGTAAATAAGCATCTAAAATAGAGTGTGTTACCTGTAATAATAATAACAGCAATAAAAATAGAAGGGATGTGATAACTTCTGTTGGCCAGAGTGGTCAAACAAAACATTGCAGAATATAATTCCCATATGGGGTTTTGAAGTATGATTGAGCTCATTGTGGTGAGAGTTTATACAGAACACTCAAGAAGCAAGATCGGTATGGTCAAAAGCACGCAGGTATAAAATGGCATGATTGCCCAGGAAGTACAGTTAGTTTCATTTTGAGAGGGTCTAAGGCAGAAGTGGGGGAATCACTGAAGCAGAGACTCTAGAAAATAGGCATTGGATCACAGAGTGTCTTGTCTTCCATCCTGAAAAAAGCAGGACTTTTCACTCACAGGTGGTGGGGAGCCATTGAGGGACTTGCTTCTCAAGCTTTATGTGTCTGTCTGTTTCAGTGTCCATATTGTTTGTTATTTCAAGGACCTGATAATCCAATTACAACTGGGAAGCTGGTTGGAAGTTGCAAATAGGTGTGATTTGTCTTTGAGTCATTGTTGGAACTAACTTTTTACAAACTGTTTGTAAATTATTTCAGACGTGTATACAATCTTAAGAATCAGTAACTCTTAGCAGACACCTCCTTTTAGAATTGCTCTACTAGGTGCTGTGACCACTGTCCCTGGATTCCTTATCTTCAGCAAGTCCAAGTCTGTCTTTTCAAGCTCTCTTGTTCTTTCTACTGCACCTGTTGCATGGAGCTTATGAGAGGCAATGTAGAGGGAATAGATGCTTTGTATTCCTGTTGTGGAGTAGTGTGGCCCAGCCCCAGCCTTGCTCTGCAGCCTGTAAGCATGACTGCCTCTACTCAGCTCCATTCACTCAGCACAGCTCCTCTAATGGGTGTCTTTGCCCTTCCCTCATTCAGAATAAAAGTAGCAACTAAAGAGGGGGTCAAAGATCTTCATGTCATTAGATGTCCCTGCACCATCCCTTCACCTCTGTATTCAACATGGACTTCCAGAATGATTTGACAAAGTCTTTGAAGATTTCCTTTAGCTCCTTTGTACTTGATCCACATTCTCCCTGAAACATGCTGAGATCCTTCCATTTACCAGTGACTTTGATCCCATTGGAGGCAGGTAGGAAACTCCGGCTTCTCGGGCTGTACCGAGTTGTTACGGTATTTCACTAAAGCCTGTGTTAAGGGCAGACAAAAGACAGTGGAGTGTTGTCATCATTGTCTCCATGAGGCAGGACCAGGATCTTTTCATCCATAGACTGTAGATAGCCTATCAAAGGTTCTTTGGTCCTATAGTAGAAGGGGCTTTTGCATTCTCTTGGATCACCTCTGCGACTCATCATGTGAAGTGAGTTTCTCCTCACATCAGACCCTTACCCCCACTGTTCCGATTACCCTTTACATCTGCTTTTACCCTGTGGGCAGTTGGGCTTATTCAGCCAAGTCTCACTCAGGCAATTATGGTTTACCTTGTCTCCTGCATTTAAAGTGCTGGGACCATTTTAAGCGCTGAGACCATTATTTCTTTCATTTGCCTGCTTTAAAATCTCAAAGTTAGCTCTAATTTACTTAAGTACTTAGGCCTAATTATGTTATTGGGCTTTCATCCCTGAGTTTCCTAGTTTCTGTTGTCTTCCTGGCTCCCAAAAGCAATTGTGGATTCCTAAGGCAATTAAGGGCAGCTTCTAGCAAAGACAGTCTTCTTTCCACATTCCAGTCACCAGTCATTATACACTGAAGACTCACTCAGACTTGGAGAAGTATAAGATAGAGCAAGGATTCTCAGCCTTAACACTGTTGACGTTTGGGGTCAGATGCTCCTTTGTTGTGGGGAGCTTTCCTGTTCATAGTATGATGTTTACCAACATCCTTGGCCTCTACCCATTTGATGCTAGTAGACCCTCCCTTCCCCCGCTGGCCACGTCCAGTTGTGACAACCAAAAATGTCATCAGGCATTGCCAAATGTTATTCCTGGCTGAGAATCTCTGAGACTCTGTCTTCCTCTCAGGGAGCTTAGAATCTCCTTAAGATGCTCTCCACAGTGCCTCATAACTGGCTGTCATATAGCAAGTGCTTTATAAGTTTTGTTTGAATTGAATCCAGCATCAACAGATAGTTGTTAACGTGTGCCTGTTAGCCTGAGATCACAGTGTAGGGAGTGAGTATCATACCTCATCTCTCTCTATAACCATTCCATAGCGGAGTACCTAGCATGTAATAGGCACTCAGAAAATAAATGTTGAAGGAATGCCTAATTGAAAAGACTAGGCAAAAAACTTAAATGGAATGATTACGTTAGGTTTGCTGGTTAGTCAAGGAGTTGCATGTATTGAGTCATTGCGAGCTAGAATTCAAGGGATGAAGTGGATCCATATAAGAAGAGATAAATAAAGAGGAAGTCAGTGAAGGAAGCATGATGAAGGCTTAAGTTGTAGAACCTGCACCGTGGTCATTGTCTACACTCTGCCATTGGTTTCTCATTAAAAAATTAAAAAATAAAAATAATTGCAGAGCTTTGAACTGGTTGGTCAAAAATTCACACCATAGATGAATACCATCAGGCCACTACCCTGCAAAGGAACTCACCTCAGTAGAGAGCCTGCTGAAGCATATCAGATCCCAGAAGGTAAGCATATTCCTAGAGCATGTGCCTGAGCCTTCAGTAGGGTGGTTTCTTCAAAACTCAATATGAACACACTTACCCTTGGCTCCACTTAATGTGGCTGAAGAGGAAATGGGACATGTCAAAGACAAGAGACCTGTGTTCTAGACTCCCTCCTTTATCTCAGAGCAAGGAAAGCTTAAATCTCTTGTTTTCTTAACTGGAGATATTACTGTTCCTACCTGAAAGGCAACAGGCTTTCAAAACGCAGTTGTGTGGGGGCTGCTTAAAACCCTGAGAGGGGGCCAGGCCTGGTGGCTCACACCTGAAATCCCAGCACTTTGGGAGGCCAAGGCGGGTAGATCATGAAGTCAAGAGACCGAGACCATCTTGGCTAACATGGTGAAACCCCATCTCTACTAAAATTACAAAAATTAGCGGGGCGTGATGGCGGGCACCTGTAGTCCCAGCTACTCGGGAGGCTGAGGCAGGAGAATGGCGTGAACCCGGAAGGCGGAGGTTGTAGTGAGCCAAGATCGCACCACTGCACTCCAGCTTGGCAACAGAGAGGGAAACTGTCTCAAAAAAAAAAAAAAAAAAAATCCTGAGAGGGAGGCATTATTTATTATAAGTGTATTGTTCAAGAGCATGGATCTTGAAACCATGAGTCAGGAAGGGGAGGGGTGCAATCTAAGCTCCTCCTCTTATTAGCTGTGTGTTAGGCTAATTCTGTAACTTCTCTGAACATAAGGGTCTTCATATGGAAAAACGGAATAAAATGCCTTTAAGGATGCTTTGGAGATTAAATAAGATAATGTATTTTTAACATATACTTTGGTTCTTGGCACATTAAATGTTTGCTGTTAGTACTATCAGATAGACAATAAAATCTAATAAGACCTTTTTTTATGTTATTGTTTGTCCACAGCATTCCACTCACATGTGTGGAAAAATAGTTCTGCTTCTGTGTTTATTCTTACCTTGTAATATGTTGTTGAAGTGAGGTCATGTTGAAATTTTCACTTATTCTTTTTTTTTTTATTATTATACTTTAAGTTCTAGGGTACATGTGCATAACATGCTGGTTTGTTACATATGTATACTTGTGTCATGTTGGTGTGCTGCACCCATCAACTTGTCAGCACCCATCAACTCGTGAAATTTTCACTTATTCTTCTCTCTTTTTACAATAATTTGGTTGAACTTTATACCTGCCCTACTTAGCCTGTAATAGCTCATCCTATTCCAGTCAGGGATAATGCATTCTTTCTGAATGATCATGATCTCTCTCAGTTTTAGGGATGTACCACTGTTGGACTCATGTTTTCTCAGTGACAAAGCCATTTACTTTCATTGTAAAACAATGAAGAATGTGAACAACTTGATTTTGTCATTGGAAGTGCTCTGTACCAGTCAAGGTGGAACGTCTAGAATCAATATGACTAATGGATCCCAGCTTCTAGTGATAGAGTCAGCAAAAAGGATAAATTATCACTGCCTCTCTGTCTCTCAGATGGTAATTTCTTCTCCCTGTCCGATCTGATAGCCATCTTGGCGTTCTCCGACACGGCTATCATACCATTCCCATGCCAAGCCTGGTCAATACATCCGGTGTGTCAAGCTTTGAGTCATTTTTATGTTTGTTTGTTCTCCTTATTACTTTCTTTGGCTGAGTAAAATCTCTATTACTTTGGGCTCAGGAACGGAGAATGTGCTATGAACACCCGAGGCGTACATTTTATTTTATTTTTAGTATTTTTTGTGATGACTTCATTATTCCCTGTTGCCAAAGTTTTTGCCAAAATTGTTTTTCTCCCTTCCTCTCTCTTCGGCATCCTCTTTTCTGGCATCTCTGCTTATTTATTGCAGCCTCACAGAAGCCGGCCTTGCCATTGCATGGCCTCTCTTCCTCGGAGCCTCGAGTGGCTCCCAGATTTCTGGGTTTCACGAGCCAGTAAAAAGTCCCCTCTTCCCCTTCCCTAAGAGAAAGGTTTAGACAAGTGTTGCCAACTTTTAATATTTTTTTCAGGGAAGCGTTTTAATATAGAATAACAGCTTTTTTTTATAACCATTATTTCATTTGGAAGCAGACATTTAACAACATGGCATCTGATTTACACGTTTTTACATAAATTTAATTTTATAAAAATTTCATGGCCGGCGCGGTGGCTCACGCCTGTAATCCCAGCAGTTTGGGAGGCCGAGGTGGGCGGATCATGAGGTCAGGATATAGAGACCAGCCTGGCTAACACGGTGAAATCCCGTCTCTACTAAAAATACAAAAATTAGCCGGGCGTGGTGCCGGGCGCCTGTAGTCCCAGCTACTCGGGGGGCTGAGGCAGGAGAATGGCGTGAACTCGGGAGGCGGAGCTCGTAGTGAGCCAAGATCGCACCACTGCACTCCAGCCTGGGCGACACAGCAAGACTCGGTCTCAAAAAAAAAAAAAAAAAAATTAATTAGTCCTGTTTTTCCTATTTCACTATAAAGCTAAAAAAAAGTCATCACAGATCACTCATGTTGTGAATGAATGATGTATGGCATTGATTTTAAAGATTAGTCATCATCACTCAGGTAACACTAATGGATTACAGATAAGAAGAGTGCTGTATGGCGTCTATAGTGAAAGCCACAATCTCTTTCGTTCTTTAATCAATACCTATGCAATCTTCTAAATTTTAGGAATACCTTTCTACACAGTTAGTGTGTTTGCAGTGATAAACACTAGTGTTGCACAGGTAAAGATGATCGGTGTTTAAAATTGATGTTGTTTATCCTTCATTCCCAACGTGCATGACCTCTGATGATTATTTTATAATAGTCCTGTATTCATCTTGCACATTCATGCACAAAAGTCTTGAGCTTTGGAATCAACAGAAAAGAATATAAGCTCTACTTCTGACAATCCTTACAAGTTCTGCCTTACAAGCTGATATACTCATTTACAGAAATTAAATAATAATGTCCATACCTCTGGCTTGTCCTAAGATTTAAATGATAGGTCTTTAAGAATGACTGGCATACTACTTGACATATCATATTAAGGGATACAGACAACCTTTTCATACTCCTTTCCACTTAACTAGAGTTTCATTTTTTAAGGGGAAACTTAACCGGGGGTGTCTTACAACCATCCATAGCATCTCTCTAAATTAACAAATTGCAGTGCTTCTTGCCTCTCCACAGTCAGCCAGCTGCAGTGAGTCACATTTCACGTGTATATGTGACTACATAAACCTCCTTGTTAATTCTTTTAAAAAGGGCCTTTTCAATTACGGGAATGTTAATTATTATTAATCACCCCTTAATTATTGCAATCTACTTCATACTTATTTTGAATGTGCATATGCGTGTTCATATGTGTGTATGAATCTGAGCCCAGTGGTCTATGAACTTCAGTGACCTGGTAGTCTTTCATCTGTTTTCTGATATCACCATTTCATTTTCAGCCCTGACAGGGCATTCCATTGTGATGAGCTGTACAGCTGCTTTATTGACAAACATAAACTTCCCTTGATTTTTGAGTGTTCTGCAGAGGTTGGCACAGTATTATAAAATATCTTTAAAACTCTATCACTTGAAAAAAAAAGTTAGAAATGTGCCTTATAGGTGCTCTTTTATCAAATGTTTAACACAGGGTTTGGCACTTTAATGGGTTCCCCCTCGATGTTCTGGTGGATATCTACATAAACTCTGATGGTTTATTTACTACTGTAGCTTTTAATGGAAATGTAAAATAATTTCTCTTCTGGGCAGTACTGATTTCATTGCAAACACATCAACAAAATGTGAAATTCACATAAAACGCAAAGTTGCAAGTATCACTAAAGCTGGGAGAGCCATTGCTGCATATTTTAGATGGACTAGTGTATTTATGGTTTTTGTACACATACTGTAAAATGTAATGTGGCACGATAGCTATATTGTAATAAAACAATGTGCTGCTTGCTGAAGAAAAAAAGAGGATGGTGAATTATTGCAGTCATTGTACCTTGTTTCCCGTTACTGAAAATGGAGTATGATTATTAAATGCGTGCAGTGTGCATTTTACACACTTAGTTATAGATCTTGCTTTTTATGTGTGCCTAGAATATCAATATTTGCTTTACTTTTAAGGAACATTAGTTACAAATACAATAAGTGTGCTTCATTTTTCATTGAAGATTTACTGGCTTCAGTTCTCAAGTCAGAGTGTGCAATATATGTCTCAATGATTATTGATCTAAAAACCCTGTTGAAAGTCAGCAAGTCTGGTTTTGCAGTAAGCAAACATTCTGCTGCTGCTGCTGCTGCTCACTGAAACCCATGAAGCTGGAGTAAGAAGCAATAAATAAGAGTTTAATTAAATTGCTCCTTGGCAGATAGCAGGGCTGTCTTTCAGCTTTGGTTTAGAACCCGTGGGGTCTTTTTTCCCTCTTGATGTATGTGTAGCATTCTCATTAATGCTAATGGGAGCTGTATGCTGTAAAGGGGCAGCTGACCTCATGTACCATTGTGTCTGCAAAATACCACGTGGATTTCTCTCCCTGGGGCCACTCAGACTTTTTTTTTTTTTTTTTTTCTGTTTTTAAATGTAAGGAAAGGAAATCAGCATTTAGGGAAACCTCAATATATAAACTCTATATATTATTCTTAGTGTCTCTTATGAATGCTAAAATCATAGTCAAAATATCCTGGAAACCCATAAAAATATCCATATGTATTTTGTATATGACTTAGTTTCAAATTGTAATTATAACCAAAAGATTAAAATATAGCCTCCCTTTGGAATTTAACTCTCTGATTAGCTATATGCATATATGAGATTATGGTGCTGGGTAAACCATGGAAACCATGCTCCTAGGCTAGAAATGAATGAAAATGATTAATTAGATTCTGTAAGGTGTTGCGTTTATAGCAGGGCACACGTAGCCTTCAGCTCATTTGGGTTCAAAGCTGTCTGCAAGATATGAGTGCTTGAAAATGATTAAAGCAGAGCTAGCAAGGTACAATTTCCACTTTCTGTGTCGCTATTACTTTCCCTAGAGCACAGGCTGGGAATGTGTATCATACAGGCATCCGCGTGCTCTTGTAAAAGAGAGATTTCATTATGTCTTTGTATGAGTTCAAACATTTTCTGGATAATACTATCAAGCAAACCTACATGTACATGTAGGGCCTAGTCTATATATGAAAATACCTTGCTGATATTGTTTTTGCTTCCTCCCAGATATCTGGCTTTGTCGGTACTAGAGATATATTCACTTACTAAAAATCTGTAGAATGGCTAATGCTATTGTCAATGTGAGAAGTAGCTGCTGCCCCGAAGCAGAATAGTTTCTTTAACTAGCACTTTGGTGAATATTCAGTACGGATAACCTAGTAAATGCTAACTCTTTATTCACAGAAATCAATTCCACCAACACCCATCTACTAAGAAATGGTTAAAGAAGAAATAATTTCGGCCGGGCGCGGTGGCTCAAGCCTGTAATCCCAGCACTTTGGGAGGCCGAGGTCAGGAGATCGAGACCATCCTGGCTAACACCGTGAAACCCCCTCTCTACTAAAAAATACAAAAAACTAGCCGGGCGAGGTGGTGGGCGCCTGTAGTCCCAGCTACTCAGGAGGCTGAGGCAGGAGAATGGCGTAAACCCGGGAGGCGGAGCTTGCAGTGAGCTGAGATCCGGCCACTGCACTCCAGCCTGGGCGATAGAGCGAGACTCTGTCTCAAAAAAAAAAAAAAAAAAAAAGAAGAAATAATTTCATTAATTTTGCTAAATTAAGCATAAATGTGAACAAAATGTATTCAGGGATTTTAAACTTAAAAAAGGGACAAGTAAGAAGAAGCTTTTCATAGTTTCCGTTACATTAGCCTCTTCTTCCCTAATTCTTCTTATCAGCTTGAGACACACCCTCTAGAGTAAAATCCAATGACCTTTAAGGTAGAGTTCCAAGTTCCGAACAATAACGTTCAGACATAATCACCTGACTTAATTAATCTCGTAATTTCTGACCTAATTTGATTCATCAGCCTGCAATGACAGAGGAGCAGGGGAGCTGCAGATTCTTAGCACACTCAGGGCATCTTTATTGTATTAATTTGTCACCATTCCTCTCATAGCAGTCATGCAGCCTTTTGCCCTGGTAAATAATTTATAGTATGTTGGTCTTCTGTCTGAGAATGCAGCCATCTTTACTTAACAAAATCCAGTCTTTCTGTTTCCACAGAAAATGACCCTAGACTTCTAAATATTCATCATTAAAAGACATTTCAAATGCCATTCCCCAGTTGATAGTACTGTATTTTAAAAGAATAAAGGTTGGCTGGGCGCAGTGGCTCACGTCTGTAATCCAAGCACTTTGGGAGGCTGAAGAGGAAGATTCACTTGAGACCGGGAGCTTGAGACCAGCCTGAGCACCAGAGTAAACCACTGTCTCTCCAAAAAAATAGAAAAATTAGCCAGGCATGGTGACACACACACCTATAGTCCCAGCTACTCAGAAGGCTGAGGCAGGAGGATCTCTTGAGCCCAGGACGTTGAGGCTGCATTGAGCTGTGGTTGTGCCACTGCAGTACCACCTGAGTGTCAGAGTGACACTGTCTCAGAGAAGAAGAAAATTCTTCTGTTGTATTTATTCATCTGTTGGGTGTTTTTGTTTGTTTGCTTGTTTTGTGTTCAGGGGTGGTTTGGGGAAGGAAGCATTAGTCTGTATGTGATGGAGAATACATGTTTAATATATTTAATCAATTGTAAAAATAACTGTTATTTTATATACACATTTATTTATTTATTTACTTTTTTTTTTTTTTGAGACTGAGTCACACTCTGTTGCCCAGGCTGGAGTGCAGTGGCATGATGTCAGCTCACTGCAACCTCCACCTCCCAGGTTCAAGCAGTTCTCGTGTCTCTGCTTCCCAAGTAGGGGGGTTACAGGCGCCTGCCGCCACACCCAGCTAAGTTTTATATTTTTATTGAAGACGAGGTTTCACCATGTTGGCCAGGCTTGTCTTGACCTCCTTACCTCAGGCGATCCACCTGCCTTGGCCTCCCTCCCAAAGTGCTGGGATTATAGGTGTGAGCCACCGTGCCCGGCCAGAAAGCCCCCTCACCGTTTTTTGTTTGTGTTTTTGTTTTTGTTTGTTTGTTTTAAGATGGAGTCTCGCTCCGTTGCCATGCTGGAATGCAGTGGCATGATCTCACTGAAACCTCTATCTCCCGAGTTCCAATGATTCTTCTGCCTCAGCCTCTTGATTAACTGGGATTACAGGTGTGCACTACCACGCCCAGCTAATTTTTGTATTTTTAGTAGAGACAGGGTTTCACCATATTGACCAGGATGGTCTCCATCTCCTGACCTCTTGATCCACCCCGCCTTGGCCTCCGAAAGTGCTGGGATTACAGGTGTGAGCCACCGTGCCTGGCCTAGAAAGGCCTTTTCAATGTTGAGATGTCATCAACTAAAAACACATCCCCGTTTTAAAGATGTTCATATGCAAAGTGTGCAAGGATTTTTCAGAACCAGAGAAACACGTATTGTTTCTACTCTTCTTCACTGACTCTTCTTCCTTCCTTTGCTTAATATTGGACCTTAAAACTTTGCAACTAGTCTGAAATGAGTGTTTTCAGAAATGGGTTAGGTATTAAATTACTAGGTACCACATAACACAAGATAAGCTTTATAGGTTCAGAAAGAAGGCAGACTTCTGAAGGGTATAAAGAAAAGCTTGTTGGCATAGACACTCTGAGGAGTTAGCTTAATGCCTATCATGGTATAAGACTTACTCTCAGTGATACACTAATTAGAGATTTCCAACAGTGTGGCCCCTTCTAGAAAATTTCTGTGTTATCTCATAGAATTAGTGATTGTCAAATCTGGATAAAATTATAATAATTATATAGGCTTATCCAACCCCCTGATTATACAGATGAGCAAAATCAATCTCAAAATGAAAACAGTCAAATTCCTCTCCGGTGCTCTGTTCTCTGTGGGTATCTTTGATGCAGAGGAGGGGAGGGGCTCATGGAACAGTATTATATGCAGAGTTTCTAATTCTTTGCCTTTCTGGTTTGCCATTATTCTCTCAAACTCCCAGTACTGTTTCAAAAGCAAACATTTTTCTCCCCACCTAAATAATGGCAGCAATGTTTTGTGCTTTAAGTCTGAGAGTAGAAAGCTACGTAAACACAGACACTTTATTATATTTTAAATTGTTCATAATGGCCATCCTGACTGGAATAAGATGATATCTCAGTGTGGTTCTAATTTGCACTTCTCTGATGAGTAGTGATGTTGAGCACTTTTTCGTGTCTTTGTAGACTGTATTTCTTCTTTTGAGAAATGTCTGTTCACATCCTTTGCCCAGGTTTTAATGTTTTTGTTTGTTTGTTTGTTTGTTTTCTTGTTGAGTCGCATCTTAAGTGAACAAATTGAGCAAAAGAAAATCAACTACTGAATTTTCTCACTGTGGTCCCTTATAAGTAGAAGTTAAACATAGGGTATTCATGGACATAAAGATGGAAGTAATAGACACTAGGACTCCAAAATGGGGGTGGAGGAGAAGAGGGAGTGTTGAAAAATGCTCAATTCAGTACAGTGTTCAATGTTTGAGTGATGCGTAGATTAAAAGCCCAGTCCCGGCCATTGCACAGTATACCCATGTAATAAGCATGTACATGGATCCCCCAAATCTATAATTTAAAAAACACAGATGAATTCCTAAGTCATTCTCTAATCAGAAATATCTTTTAGTTTCACAAATACAGTTTCTAAAACACATCTATAGCCTCTGTATTATAATGTATTGTCTATTTATCACAATCTTAAGTTATCCCCCCACCCCAGGTCAGAAAAGTATTGAGATCATTATAAATGAGTTAATAGCATGAGGCCTAGACCCAAAGTTGTATTGTAACTTAGGTGTAACCCTAAGATCTTGTTTCCCCCGCTTTTGCATTTGCCCTTTATATTGAATTATTCATTTAGAATTATTTCTTACCTGCCAATCTTTTTTATTTTACCTTAATAAAATAATTATTTCATTGATATTTACATGTGAAAAAGACTTTGTTTTGTAAGTCTTTTATTGTCTGAACTGAAATTGCTTAATCCAGTGAAATAAGTTCAGTAAATTGCTTCTTCCACAATAGATGAACTCTGGCTTTTGTTGTGCTGAACTTTATCTACTTATTCTAAGAAATGTTATGATGGTAGTGTAATTTTGTTGGCAAAGGTTGTATTTCAGCAACTTGGACCATATACAAATACTCTTTTATCCAATGAGCTACAACTTTTTTTTCCTGCTTTCAATTGCTTTTTATGATTAGTGTATTATCAGGGATTATTAACCACTCATTTGAATTCTAAGCAGCCCTGACCTCAGAAAATAAGTCTTAATTCATGGATAGCTTACTGTTCCTGTAACATTGCCTGAGTTGTCAAGACTGGCTATACCTGCTGTAGAGGAAAATGCAAAGCTAAAGCTGGTTGACACCTCAGAAGTAGTGGTGTCCTTTTCTCTCTCCGTGTGATTTCAAGCCAAGGATATTGTGACAGTGAAGTGTGTTTGACCTTGTTCTGGCTTTCTCTAGGGACCACATTGCAAATTCTTGCCTTGGGCAAATTCTCATGATTTTCTCAAGAATTTTAGGACCATACATACCCTCTTATCAAATTTTCCCTGCTCATTTAGTGATTCCTAAGTGGGGTGCGGGGGGAAAGGCTACTTAAATCTCCCCACATCTACTTCAGTTAACTGGTTACAGTGCTACCAAAGTTATTAATTCAGAGTCAGAAAAATGTACTGGGGTGAGGGGGAAATAGGCCAGAAGTTTGCAAACTTCATCCAAGGGCAAAATTTTGGCACCCCAAGGATTCAAGATAGCACTTGGATGTCTCTGGGCACAGTAATCATCATTTGGATATGAAAGTAGTTTCTCTAGACATTGGGACGAGGGTTTCTCCTTTGTGGAAACACAGAAGGTTTTAGCTGAAAGGAGTCTTAAAGATCACTTGGCCTGTGCTGGGCGCAGTGGTTCGCAGCTGTAATCCTAGCACTTTGGGAGGCCACATCGGGCAGATTGCCTGAGCTCAGGAGTTCGAGTCCAGCCTGGGCAACATGGTGAAACCCCATTTCTACCAAAATGCAAATAATTAGCCAGGCATAGTGTCGTGTGCCTTGCAGTCCCAGCTACAAGGGAGACTGAGGCAGGAGAATGGCTTCAACCCAGGAGGTGGAGGTTGCAGTGAACCGAGATCATGCCACTGCACTCTAGCCTGGGCAACAGAGTGAGAACCTGTCCCAAAAAAAAAAAGAAAAATCATTTGACTTGACAGCTTGGTTTTATAGAAGGTATGAAATGAGACTCAGAGAGGCCTGATGATTCACCCAGAGTCACACAGCTTGACATAGCTCCTCAGACTCCTGGTCAAATGTCCCTTCAACTGTACCATGCACTGCTGGGCAACATCAGTTGTCCTTTGTTAGGAAGCTGTTGACCCAATTCTCTCAAATCAGTGGCTGTCAAGCCTCATTTGTCTTTGTCACTGCAGTCTATGTATGGACTTGGGAAATCAGAGTTTATTGAAGCAGAAAAGGGCCGAAGTTGCTCACTTCTCCAGCAAGTAGTCCGAACAGAGTAGATGAGTAAGGAACTTATTCTGATCTTACTGACAACTCTTCTGCCATATATTTTGCTCCCTGGAACTCAGTTTCTTCACCCGTAATATAAGAATATTGACCATGAGAATCCTTAGGTGGTCTGTTTTATAGGATTACAATACAGGGATTATTGAGAGTAGTTAGAGAGCTTTGGAATCTGAAGAGATTTGTTTTTTCCCTTTCTTCAAAGCCTGTTTTAACATTACCTTGACTTACTCGTCTTATTATTTAGTATGGTTTTATATTAGCCCGAACAATTAAATGTTATGCATCATTTATCCAAGACTCAAATGATCAGACGGGTTTCTCACTGGGGCACATGAAAGCATTTGCCCCCTGCATGCATCTGACATTGTCCACTGTCCAACAGCCTCAACACAAAGCCTTGCTGTTCTCCCCCAGCTCAAGCACAGAAATCTGTTGCATTTCAATGGAGCAACCTGAGCCTTCTTGCACTTAAGACCAAGAAGAGACAAAACCAGTGTCAAATCTGTAGCTCTGCTGTCACTGGATATGCATTCATTTTGGGAAGAAAAGTTTCCATTTCTTCTATTTGGAGTGAAATTTAGGCATCTTTGCAACTCATGCTTACTTGTTGAGACATGCGTGAGGAAAGCCTGCATTATTTAGAATATGCATCCTTTAACACAGCATTGATGTCCTGCATAACCTGGAACTGCAAGTCTAGCTACTTTTATTTTGTGTGTCCAGTGGGATGAAATGGAAATCTCTTATTTGTAATCACAGTGATCACTATGGTTATGGAGGCTGAGGAAGAGGGCCTGGGCACTTCTGGAGCTTGAGTGTCATTTGACCTCAAGCCTACCTGATTGTTCTCTGATACAGGTCGCTTCTTTTCCAAAGGAATAAAAGAACATTCAACCAGCTGGGGCCTCATCCCTGTGCTGTTGCTGCTGCATGCAGAGGTAAGAGGAGAAATTGGATTTTCCTCTGAAGAGCACATCCCTAAAGCCAGGGCTTACCTTTCTTTTCTCTGTCTTGTCCACTGCAGGATAGTGCACATGGTCAGTCCAATGGCATACTTCCACCTCCTGTATGCCCACACTTGCGGGCATTATGCTCTTCTCAGATGTTACCACTTTACAGGCCAGAGGGGCTCAGACAAGGAGAGGAGTCTAGGCTGGCCCACGAGGGTGTGTGGTCTAACCTGTTCCAGTCAGCCATCTCTTTTTCTTAGCTTCTCAGCTATTGACTACAGTTTCTTTGGAGTCCCTTTCCTGGTCCAAAACTACTCTTCACCTCCCTTGTTTCTGCAAACAACCTGCCCACAGGTTATCACCTCCTTTGGGTTTTAGGTTTAACAATCAGCTCCCTCCTACAGAAGAGAAGTTGGTTGTCAGGGACCAACTTGCAGCTCCAATAGTCTATGTCCCAGGTAATTTCCTCCATGTTGGGTGCATAGGGTCCATTCTGTAAGGCTCTCTGCTTCCCCAGTAGCACCCCTGACAGTGTATAGCCTGCAGTCTTGCCACCTGCAATATTTCAGGGCTTATTGACATCCTGTGTTCCCTTAGGATAGGACTTCTTGAGTAAAAGGTTGGAAACACAGCTCTACAAGGCTTAAGTAAATCAGTAGCATACCTCTACATGCTTGTTCACTTGCTGCCAGGTTACAATTTAAATATTCCCTTGGAGGTATTCCCCTGTGCCTCATCTTTTTCTGGTTTACAATGACCTTTTCTAAACCACAACCAATAGTTTTATAACCACATATAGCTTCCAGTCTAATGTTGAGCAATTTCTTTTAGCCTCTTTTTGTATGTGAGATTAAAAAAAAAAAAAAAATCCTTTTTCTGTATAGGGCAGGGTGGCTCACACCTGTAATCCTAACACTTTAGGAGGTCGAGGCAGGAGGATCTCTCAAGACCAGAAGTTCAAGACCAACCTGGGCAAAACAGTGAGACATGGTGGCACATGCCTATAATCCTAGCTATTTAGGAGGCTGAGGCAAGAGGATTGCTTGAGCCTGGGAGTATGAGGGTACAGTGAGCTGTGACTGTACACCAGTTTAGATCGCAGATACAGCTTATAATATTACTGGTCAGAATGACTAGGTCTGCAGTTTCTAGGACCCAATACGAACTTCCATAATCATGGAGACTGAAGGAGTGGGCCCAGGCAGGGATGTGGTATCACAGAGCCTGCGCCAGGAATAAGGTGGAAAGTCACTTACCCAAGAGTCATGATCTGTAGAGCTAAGAAAGGAATGCAAAAGATATAATCTTGACAAGAAGCCGAATCAAAGCCCAGTCATTAGTCCAAACCAATCATCCATTAGAATTTACAGAGAACACAAGCTTTGTAAAACCAAACCAAATAAAAAACACTGGCATTTGATTTTATCACCCATTAACCTGTGTGATCTTTAGGTTTCCTCATGTTAGGCCAGATAATATCGATCTCCCTGGGGTATTGTTAACATTTAAAATCAAGATTATTTGGAAAATGGTTTGTAAACTCAAAGTGAGATGAAAACCTTAGGCATTTTGTTTGCATTGAACTCTTAAGCATTTTTCCAGAATCACACAGAATTTCCATTCAATCAAGGCAAGTAAGCAGGGCGCACGCATTTTCCCTGAGAACCAGGTGGCTTGCACATTTTTACTTCTGTGTTAAACTGTAAACTAAACAAGGCAATGCACAAAGGAGTAGCAAAGGTTGCAGAATAGAAACACTATAGCAAAACACATCGCTACTAATGGGAGTGCTAAAATGAGAACCATTTTGCATCCCAAGGTCCTCTGGTTCCAACTAGATAGCTCCTGTTAGAGCTTTGTGAATTCATTTCCTGGGCTGACAGTGACCTTAATGGATCTATTTGATAGAATTAGGAGCATTTAGAAGAAGCATACTGAATTCCAGGGTACAGAGAGACAAGTTATTTAGTTTTAAAAGGTTACAAATACTGATGCAGGGGAAAAAGATGATGGGGTGGCACATACTGATTTTCAAGTGCTTTTTGTACAATTATAAGGTAAATAAGGAAACAGTTCTTACAGTTGTTTTTCTCCTTCTGGATCTCTGGATTTTTCTTTTCTTTTCTTTCCTTTTTTTTTTTTTTTGAGATGGAGTTTCATTCTTGTTGCCTGGGCTGGAGTACAATGGTGGGATCTTGGCTCACGGCAACCTCTGCCTCCCAGGTTCAAGTGATTCTCCTGCCTCAGCCTCCCGAGTAGCTGGGATTACAGGCATGCACCACCATGCCCAGCTAGTAAATTTATTTATTTTATTTTATTTTTTGTATTTTTAGTAGAGATGGGGTTTCTCCATGTTGGTCAGGCTGGTCTCAAACTCCTGACCTCAGGCGATCCACCCACCTCAGCCTCCCAAAGCGCCGGGGTTACAGGTGTGAGCCACTGTGCCTAGCTTGGATTTTTCTAAAAAGTTACACAAATTAGACACTGACTTCTTAGAAGAGTGCACTATTTTTTCTCTCTCTCTATCCTTCAGGACCATAATATACATCATGTTTTGGAGAGACTGTATCCCCTATTCTCTTTTTTCCCTGACTCTTCCTTTCCTCCTCCATGTCAGGTATCTCATTCTGGGTATTTGCACCAAAGCATCTTCTTTGGGGTACAAGGATACTCCTATGTATTGATACCTCTCTTGCTGTCACTCAACATCACCCAGTATATTCATAGATGACAAAATCTTTTGACTTTGAAAGGGATGCACGTTTTATCTTAACCCATTAAGTGTTTGTCATCTGCTTTTCCTGTCACTTGTCCAAGGTCTACACACCTATCCAGGAAACCAGCTCTGGCTTTGAAGCAGTTCAGCTCTTAATAAGAAGTTGAGCAGAAGTTATAATAACTCATTGCCTTGCCTGCTTGGAAAACATGATAATGTTCCTTCGTCGTAAGAAATCATTTTAACAACGCTGACTGCTGGCAGTTCATTGATGAAGGCTATGTGAAACCTGCTATAAATAGCACATGCTGCATGTAGTAAAGCGTTCTTCTGTGTGGCATTTATTTATTTGTAATTTATTCCCTGCCGGCTTTCACAAAAGGACTTGAGCAGGCTAACAATAAAAGATACATATACAATAAGGTTGTTATGTATGTAGAAACTAAAGATCAAAAATTGTATGGAAAGGAAAAGGGAAAAGAGTTATGTGTGTAGATTTTCCTTCCTCATCAAGACAGTAGGAGAAGATTGTTTTCAGCCTTCCCTCTCTCAGACTCACTGAGGTGTACTGAAAAGGAGCATGAACTTCATCCCTCACGAAAACCAAATAAGTAAAATTATGGTGGACACAGGGAAGGAAACTCTAGGAAGAAGGAAACAGAAATCTTAGGAGATCTTATTTTTGCCTGAGAGGCAGTATAGAAGGAAGGCCATACAATAGCACAACCTCAGAGTGATTATTTTTGCTCATCATTAAGAGTTCTGATTACCTGCTGCCGAATTCTATATTGCACATGCTTGTGACCTGCAGGAGGTATTGATTTTCTTCTGCGTTCATTTGTATAAATCAATTTCATAGAACAAGGTAAAAAAGCAAACGGGGTCAAATCATGGGTTTTGTACCTACCGGTAATAGTTTCTAGTAACTAAGCATCTGTCATAAAGGAGATGGTCAGTGGCCTAAAATTAAAAAAGGAAAGGATCTTTTCTTTTAACTTAGGTCAGGTTTTCTCAACCTTGGCATTTGGGGCCTGGTAATCCTTTGTCCCAGAGGCTATCCTGTGAATTGTGGGTGTTTGGCAGCATCCCTGAGCTGTACCCACTGGGTGCCAGTAGAACTCCCTGATGCCCCTTTAGTTGTGCCAAACTGAAGTCTCTCCAGACATTGCCAAACGTTCCCCCAACATAGAGACACCATTGCCCCCAGTATAATTACTGATTTAGGTAAAGAGTCTAAGAACTTGGCTGTACACAGACTGCCTCACAGACCAGGAAGCTCCAGAGATCCCTCCTGGCTCTGTCTTCCCCAGTGAGGGATCCATTACTCACAAAAAGTGCTGGAGGGTGGGGTAGGGGAGGCTCCCCCATCAGGCCTCCAGAGGCATATCCTTCCTTTCTGTTCTCACAAGGTGGTTGTATATCCTGCCCATCCAAACATTTTCAAGAATCTGGATGCATTTCTGCTAACTCAGCAGATACGAGTAACCCCAGTAACATTCAAAATAATCCCAGCAATGTTCCTGTGTGTTTGCTCTGGCAGTGGGCAAGTCAAAAGTCAGTTTTACAGGCTGTTGCCTAGTGAGACCAGGCCTTCGGGTCTGCCTGAAGTCGGTTCCTGCAGACATTCTGACTGCCTGTCAAATAACTCTAATAAACCCTTTCTCGTTTCTCACTTCCAATGAAGATGAAATGTTTGCAGCATAGAAAGCTGAATTTCCTTATGACCGTGCCCAAGCACATAGTACAATTCATTGCTATTAGTTTTCCAAGTAGAGGTGCAATCATTAGTTTCCTAAAGTGGTTCCTAATTATTAGCACACATTGTTTCTGTGTAAAGCCCATAAACAGGTTTGTACTCTGAGGAATTTACCTTTTTCTTCTTATTTTTCTGTTTTTGTTTTTTTAAAAAAGTAATCACACTTTTCCTTTGTGATAGGGTCACAAAGAGACTCTAGCACAACTAGGATCAATTGCCATACCGATCAAAAATATTAATTTATGTTTTATGTGGAAGCTAAGCTTCTCAGGTGCATAGGTTAACATTCATTTATATGTAGTTTTACTTCACCTCTCATGTAAAATCTCCGAAGTACTTGTGGAGTAGCCCTTTTATCTTTATAATACACCTGTAAAATGGAGAGAAAGCCAGAGATAATGAGCCCATTTTAGGGATGGATGTGAAAGATGGGATTAGAGTTCACGTTTTCATGAGGCCTCTCTAACGGGTATGAGGGTAGTCTTGAGCAGGGAGGTATCCATATAGTAAATTGGTGAAATGAGCACATGGCCATCATATTAACTGGAGAATTAAACACAGGTCATCATATCGTAACAGGAGGATTCAGCCTCCTCTGTTTGCATTGCCATCTCTTGGTAGTAATGGGAATTTTCCACATGTTTAAATCAAAAGGAAAAATTAAATGGGGTGCTCCATTTCCAAAGAGAAGACTTCTCCATTCTTGAATGATAGTGAGGATGCTTTCAAGAGACACTCAGCCTCTGATATTATTCAACAGCTGTTTTTTGAACTGTGAGTTTTGCTGACCTTGCTCTTCAGTCCCTATGTGCCGGCCAAAGTACAACATGATAGACCAGGTCAGTCTATTATGTTTCTGATTCTGGACCAGCTGTCACTCTTGGCCCTGTGTATCTTAAGAAAGATGACAAGGGAAAACTGAAAAAGCCTGTGGTGTGTTCTTTTATGGAAGCTTTTCTTCATACATTTTATTTCAAAAGCTACATATGTGCCGATTAGAGATTTTCATATTTTTTTCATCCTTAAGAAAAGACAATTATTTGCTTTGTAAATTCATAATAGTGAAAGAAGACATGTCACCTACGCTTCCTGTACATATTTTTTTGAGAACAAACACTTGTCTCATAGTAATGAAATCATTATCCATAGTAACCTAAATACTATGCTTTCAGAAGGACAGTAATGGGAATCAACTAAAATTGGAGCTGTGTTTGGCAGGTGAAGACTTGTTTAAATACAGTAAGAATTTCCTGAATGAGAACTTAATGCCTGCAAAAGTATCTGGCACAAATGAATATTCACTTTCCTAAATGAAAGACAACTAGAAGAGTGGACTGTGTCATCTATATTTTTCAATTTTTATTATTTTTTTATGTGTAGCTGTTTGTCCTCTAACAAGATAAGGATTAAGGTTTAACATAACTTGGCAAGGCTTGGTGGTTCACACCTGTAATCCTAGCGCCTTAGGAGGCTAGGGAGGGAGGAATGCTTGAAGCCGGGAATTGGAGCCAGCCTGGGCAACATACTGAGACCCAGTTTCTATAAAAAGATTAAAAAATTAGAGGGCATGATGGCCTGCACCTACAGTCCTGGCTACTCAGGAAGCTGAGCTGAGCTGGGAGGATTGTTCAAGCCCAGATGTTGGAGGTAACAGTGAGCCATGATCCTGCCTGACACTGCACTCCAGCCTGGGTGATAAAGCAACACCCTGTCTCTTTAAAAAAAAAAAAAAAAAAAGTAACATAAATTATCCTGAGACTAGTCTCAGTCACAGTATGAAGAGTAGATGAAAAGAACTAAAATAAACTCTTTATTCATATTGAAACTTAGTTAAGACTTTGGTAAAAGCAACTGACGCCAAATAAGTTATACCTAAGTTGGTTCATTTCATTCTTTTGACATTTGTTAAGTCTTCTGTAAGCCAGATTCAGGAAAGATGCTACAGATGCCATAGTTAAGTATTTCTCTCCCACACTGAATTCTGTACCCAAAGTAAACCTCAACAGTAAGGGAAAATTAATATTGTTCAGATATTATTGGATTCCACGTAGGAGAGAAATAAATGGAAACCCAAGAATGATGGTGAATGAGATCCCAGTACCATGTCCACTCAAAGGTCTGCGCAACAGCACAAGAGGGCAGGTAGCCATCTACGGAACTAAGGGGCAGGGAGACCAGGAAAGGACATCTCAAAAAGAGAGTGCAACTGACAGGTTACCTGATTTATTTGCTCATATTGAGTGGTTTACAGTTCTTTAGGAGATTTAGTATAAAAATTGCCTTCACCAAAAATTAATTCAATTGTTAACTATAAGGAAAAAAGTTGTCAAGCCAGAAGAGTAATCATAGCATATTGTTTTCAACATTTGAAAGCAAACAATGGCAAATAGTCATAATATGGTGAATTTAATCAAACATGTAATATATTTATTACATTGGCAGGATGATTATAGAAAATATGTTTCTGAGGGGTGTTGTAATATTAAATCTCAATCCTTAATATGGGAAACAGATAGTTACTAATATCTGAAAACCAATTAATAACTATAAACACATATTACCTTTATTTTAAAATATTGATATAAATTCTGGAAGATAAAACTCAAGAGTAGGGAACAGTGGGAGAAAAGAACTACTTATTTTCATCAGAAGTGACATAAAATATTTTGACTTCTTTTTTCTTTTTTTAAGACAAGGTCTTTCTGTATCACCCAGGCTAAAGAGCAGTGGTGTAATCTCAGCTCATTGCAACCTCTGCCTCTTGGACTCAAGCATCCTTCCACCTCAGCCTCCTGAGTAGCTGGGACTACAGGCATGCACCCCCATGGCTGGCTATTTTTTAAAATTTTTGTAGTGATGAGATCTCACTTTATTGCACAGTCTGGTCTTAAACTCCTGCCCTCAAGCGATTGTCCTGCCTCGGCCCCCGCAAAGTATTGGGATTACAGCCATGAACCACTGTGCCTGGCCTATTTCACTTTTTAAATAATGTACAAGCACATGGTCCATTCTGTTTATTTGAAAAATATTTAAGATGCTTCCTATTGGTCTTCATAAAATTTTAATTTTTTTAATGAAAGAAAAAAGAGTGATTTCTACTAACTGCAAAACCCCAGTTTCTGCTCACACTTTAATTCCTACTTTGTATGTAATAAGGTTAAACCCAAGCTAGGCCAAATGTTTTCCTGTTCTCAGAGGTTCTTGGTTGCACAAAATGAAGGGTTAGTTCATGCCCTGTCCTTGAACTTTTTGTATCCTGATCAGATTGTGATTCATCCACTCAAGATTGTGGAGTGAAAGTAAACAGCCCTTCAGGAAATCATGCACCCATAATAATGAACTCAGAATAATGTAACCCAAAATAATGTAGCTTGTGGTCAAAACTACTTTTTGCTTTCCTTTTTTTTTTTTTTTTTTTTTGAGACAGGGTCTTGCTCTGTCGCCCAAGCTGGGCATGCAGTGGCACGATCTCGGCTCACTGCAAACTCTGCCTCCCGGGTTCGTGCCATTCTCCCGCCTCAGTCTCATGAGTAGCTGGGTCTACAGGCGCCCGCCACCAAACCCGGCTAATTTTTTTTTTTTTTTTTTTTTAGTACAGACGGGGTTTCACTGTGTTAGCCAGGATGGTCTCTCGATCTCCTGACCTCGTGATCCGCCCACCTCAACCTCCCAAAGTGCTGGGATTATAGGCGTGAGCCACCGCGCCCAGCCTACTTTTTGCTTTCTTGATGTTACATAGACCGGGTATCTTACAGTCAGATTCTGGAGTTTGAAGGGATGATATAAAGCTGTCTGGAGTAACTCCACACGAGCAAGAAGATCTGATGCTAAGAATCACAGACATCTCCCATTATTACAGTCGTGCCTTGAGAAAGGTAATCTAGCAGGATGATGCAGCAGAAGATTAAGGTAAAAATTACGCTCTGATTTCAAATCATAATTATATTTTTCAAAATCTAAATTCCCTGAAAACGCAGAGATGTTTTGCACAGTTGCAATTTTAAGTGTCATGTCTTTTGAATTCTGATCTATTTACAGTGTCAATGATTTTTAAAATATGGCCAAGTCCAGCTATGCAAAGGAAATAACGTTTTCTTTGAAATTGATTTTTTAGAAAATTTTTGTTAGTTTTCTTCAGTCATTTACACATGACTTTGTCCTTTTCTTCCTCCTCTTCTCTCTTTCTAATAGTTCTCTGAAATGTAACGTTAGCCCATTAGAGCACATCCTTTCTCTTCTTTTCTTTCTGTTTATCAGACAGCTTTGAGATAAGAAATTCAATTAGATTTGGGCCCAATCAAAGCCTAGAACTGTAAGTTGTTTAATAGAGACATTCACAAAACGTAGATTAGGGTTAAGAAATTTCTCAAAGGCACAAGGATCTCACATTTCTGGAAGCTGTGTATATATGAATATGACTAATGAGCAGAATTTTTTCCTGTGTTGATTTTCATCTCCTCATTTGATACAAAGGCAAAGTCTACTAAGCAGTCTTTTACAGTTGCCAAAAGCTTCTGATCATTCAATCTCTTTTCAATTTTAGGGTAGCAGGATTGTTGCTGTATGATGTATCTCACTGCCAAACAAGAAAAAAAAAAAAAAAAAAAAAGACCCAAACAAAAACCAAACCAAACCAAACAAAACAATAAAATAGCATCTACCACATTTGAGAACTTGTAGGTCACTGGGATGGAGTGTCTGATCAGATCTTTGCCAACTATTTAAGTGGATGGCCTGCAGGGACATAATTACCTTTTTCTTGGTGAGAACACATATAGCCTTCATTTAGCCTTCATTAGAGATTGAGTCATATTCTACAATTTGTAATATTTTATGAAAGTCATCAAATTTGACTATGTTAGCCATCGTCATAAAATACGATATAATAAATATTCTTTATCATCTCATGGACAGAAAGTAAAGGGCAAACTGAGCCTCAAATTATTGGGCTGTATTCTCAGCACCTGGGCAAAAATACTGCTATTTCCAAGTAGCTTGGGAAAATAAGAGTGTAGAATATGTTAATAGATTGACCTTGAAAACAATATATCTATTTGAGACTCCAGGTTCAAAGATCCCAATTGCAAGTGCTGTCTTAAGATTTTTATCATCCTAAATAAAAAGGGCTGGCGTAATTATAGTTCCTTATTTCTCCAGGTTCTTGCTTAGGTATGGATGGTGGTATCATCTCACTATTGATTACCCTGAAAATTCTCTTAAACACTCCAGGATATGTGGTTAAGAACAGGGAGCTAAAATCTCTCTTAAAGTGCATTGCCATTAATCAGTTGATACTTCTAGTGTGAGACTTAGAATCTCCCCCTGCCTCTCCCCTGCGTGAGATTCTGCACCTCCGCCTAGAGTTTATCTTACACTTGCTGATCTGTGAAAGCAGCAAATCTTAATCCAGTATTCTCACATTCATATGATCAGAATTAACTGGGGTGCTGCTGCCTGTCACCTCATTTTATAGCTGTGAAATTAGCCACATTATCTGTGGGACATGGGTGTTAATGAAAGCAGTGGCTCAGTCCTAGGCCCTGGGATCAAGAAGAGCTTTTTCCTCTTTTACAGTCCCTTTTTTCTTTGCCCATATATTAGTAACAGTGTATCTGGTATCATATTCTTGAGTTTTCCAGGACTCTGATTACAAACAAATAGCAACAACGTGATACAATTTTTTTTTAGAGGTTTTTCTGTCCTCTCTCTTATCCAAGTCTGAACACTTGGACAAACCATAGTCATATATCTAGGCTTACACTCAAGCTTTAAGTAGGAGGTTTATTTTTTCTCTGATAAAACAAGTTGCGCTGGCCATGGGTGCTCTTCTGAAGCCTGTGAAATCCAAATCAGTACGGCCTACCCATCAAATCAATCTGGAGAGGGGGCAGATCAGCAGATTGCTTTCCTAGCTGGGTTCCTGGCTAATCTTCAGGCTTTTGCGAAATTTAATTAGCACATACTGCAAAGATTACTAGGAAGTATTGTTTTTGTGGCTCGGTACAGATTTGATTTTGATGAGACTTTAAGCTCCTAGAAGACATTTTAATGATGTCCTAAGCACACAGTAAGATGCAATTTTGTGATAATTACAAAATATTTTTTCCCCTCTTTTTAGTTACAAGATTGTTTTTCCCTTCTCTCAACCCACCCCAGGTGGAGTAAAGCACACAGGTCTTTTGTTGGACAGTGTATTTGCCCACGGAGCAGGCTTAGAAACATGCTAGGAAGATATCCTTAGCAAATGGGACAGGCCAGCCTCTGGTCACCCTACTGTTTCTTGTCTACAGGAGAAGTCAGAGTTATTCTTCCTGATTCATGGCTTCTCAGCCTCGGCACTGTTGGCATTTTGGTCCAGAGAAGTCTTTGTTGTAGGGGACTGTCCTGTGCATGGTAGATGTTTAGTGGGATCCCTGGCCTCCACCCAATAGGTGACACTTAGTACTGCTTTCCAATTGTGACAGCCAAATATGTCTCCAGACTTGCCAGATGTGCCCTGGAGGAAAAAATCACCCTTGGCTGAGAACCGCCACCCTAATTCTGTCTTCATCTCACCTCTTTTTGCAGCGCATCTCTGTTTTAAAAGCTCTGCAATTGAGATTTTTTTTTTTTGCGATCTCTGTTCACTGCAACTTCTGCCTCCTGGGTTCAAGCATTTCTCCTGTTTTAGCCTCCTGAGTAGCTGAGACTACATGCACATACCACCACGCCTGGCTAGTTTTTGTGTTTTTAGTAGAGATGGGGTTTCGCCATATTAGTATTTTTAGTAGAGACAGGGTTTATATTGTATTTTTAGCAGAGACAGGGTTTCACCGTATTAGTCAGGCCGATCTCGAACTCCTGACCTTAAATGATCCACCTCGGCCTCCCAAAGTGCTGGGATTACAGGCGTGAGCCACTGGCCTGGGCTGCAGTTGAGATTTAAGTATCAAATCAGTCCTTGCATGACTTCAGAGTCACTTAGTGACTTCTAAATGTCTAAAAATGTTTTAGGATGCTAATGGTTCAGAAAGGAGAATGGAGTAGGGAATGAAATCTGGAGACATTGTTTTACCATTTTAATTAAGCTCTATCAACAAAACTAGAGGTATGATTTAAAAATAAATCCCTGCTCTTCATCAGTCTCAGGGCCTGAGAGCTTCATTATCCTCCAAGCTGAGATATGTCCCCCATTTTCCCCATGATATTTATACCTACACAAAACGAGTAGAGAATAAAGCTATTGGAGATATTCAGCCATCCGCTGTGTTTCTCACCAGCTGAATTCTTCACTCCTGCCCACAGCTTCACTATGCATATTTCACATTTGTCCTTCTACAACATTCTAAATCATCATGTATTGTGGACATTTGTAATTGCTAACAAATATTAATAGTCAAAAGTCCAGGCTCTACTGGGTTAAAATTAAGGCTTATGTAGAGTTACCGTTTTTGATCTCCTGATCCTTTTTCACTAAGAGTGGGAAGGGAGGGTTGAGACAGAAGTGGTTAACAGAGAAATGGGTAACAGGAATCCTATAGGACAACTGTATACCTGTTGGTGGCCATGCTTTGAGCATTTAAAGAAAGCCCTTATTTCTTATTAACAGAGCTGATGTCACAAGTCTATACACAGGGGACCAAGATGTTTGACTTTGCTGTAGCTTAGTTGATTTCTGCTGATTCAACATTTTCCCTGCCCTCCTTTCCTCCAGTTATTTAAAAGACCCTGAGAATTAAAGTTCATCATAGTCCCAGAATGAAAAGCTTCTCATCACCCTCAGTTCCTGGATCCACAATCTAGCACCACTTTGATCAGTTTTAAAGATATCTGGGCTGATTACATCAGACTGAAAACAACTGAGGGGACACTCAGAGTGCTCACTTTGTAACCCTCATGCAGGTTGTCCGCAGCTCACAAGCCTGTCTTGCTTTCGTTGATATAGAACCCCTCGGATTATAGTTTTAAAACGTATAACATTTTCTCCTTTCATGTGAAAGTTATTTTCTGGTCATCTTAAAGGGTTTTAGCTCATCACATTTTTGCCCAGTGAGTAGGGAGACCACATGAAATCACTAAAAGAGTTAGATGTTTATGTCTAGGATTTTCATTGACTTAGACACATATCGAAAAGTGAGACTTGGAGTACTCAGACAATGGTAGAATTCTGATACTGATTCTTTTACAATATAGCTGATATAATCATGTCTAGCGACTCTAAATAAAGGTCTTCGTCTTTGTATACCACTGATCTGATTTGAGCAATCTAACAATCCAGACAATCATAGTGACTTTTGGGCAGGGCAGTTGCAATGTCTCCTAGCTGTGCTTAATGCTTCCTACTTCTGGCACAATGAGAGTTCACACACACAGACTGCAATGTGTCCATCTACCCACTTCATCTTTCTGTGGTGGTCTGATTTAACTGTCTTCATATGTGTCTCTTTCAGGTACCTTGAAAACCTCAGACGAGCTTCCCTGAACTAGATGCACAGGGGAATTACCTTCAAATGGGTGACAGAACCCTAATTTGGGCATTATTTACTGTTTTGGAGGAAGCTGAAGCAGCAGCCTGGTTGCTCTAATTAATTAATTATTGAATCCATTGGGCATGCATTGTGTCCTATTAGAAAGATACAGGCAAACTGCCCATCTTGCAGTTTTAGCCTCTGGAAAATCTTTTAGCAAAATAATGCAAGAAAGCTAAAGAAAAAAATGCATACAAATAGTACGATTACTTGAACCCACTTGCAGCATTTCTCTATCTATATGTATGTATGTATGCATATATGTGTATATACATATAAGTATATATGTACATATAGATGAAATATATATACATATATGTGTGTATATATACACATAGAAGAAATATATATACATTTATGTGTATATATACATGTGTGTATATATATGAAATATATATACATGTGTGTATATATATGAAATATATATACATACGTGTATATACATATATACGAAATATATACATGTGTATATATACATATATGAAATATATACATATGTGTGTGTATATACATATATGAAATATATACATATGTGTGTGTATATATACATATGTACGTGTGTGTATGTGTGTGTATATATATATGAATTCTCGCTTGTTTCTAGTACTCCCACCCTTCTTCCCAGCATATGTAATCTAAGTGAAGTGTTTTTCCTGGGTGGAAAATTTGCAGCCTCACTTCCCTGCTGTAGCATTATGCAAAGGTCTTTGAACTAGGCTGCTTTCAAGTAGATATAGGTATTTTTCAGAGAATATAAAATTGCGGGGCAAAGGAATTATGCTATTATCTTGAGGGTATTCTCTTTCCTGCCATTCTAGACACTTGTTGGTCAAGGTCCAGATGGATGAGACGTATATGCCAAAGAATGGTAAGACCTAAATTTGCACCCTTTCTCTTGAGTCCCCTGGTCCTTGATAAGAGTGAAGTCTCCGTGTGTTCCTTTAGGTTACACACACACACACACACACACCCTTTTACTCAAAAGATTATGCAAAGGATTCCCACATTAAACTAATATTTCTATCTGTTGAGTTCAGCAGAGACTGTCAACCCAGGAAGTGATGTAAATGATGCAAAAATAATCAACCAAAAAAAAGAAAGGATTAGAATAGTATCAATTAAGCAATGTTTTTATATAATGTAGCTCATTGGCATGCAATTTAGTAGATTTAACACCTTCTGAGCACTTATTGTGTTGTCAGTTTGCTAGGCTGGGGAAAGCCAGAGAAAACATAATCTCTGCTTTCAGCTTGCAGATTATTAGGTGATAGATGAGGTGGAATCAAAGGAGAAACACACTACACTTTTTTTCTATGACATTAAAACATTCTTCATGAAAGCGGTGAGATGTCAGAAGTTGTTTAACTCAAGAAAGATGTTTATGGAGTAAAGCACAGGGAGAACATTGAAGAACATTGGAAGGCAGTCAGGAGCTGATTAAAATCAGCTCATTTTTGCCTGTCCCTATTTCTTTCTGATTTCATCTTTAGTTTGGACATCATTACCAGTACACTGCCTCAACCCAGTCCTGAAATACCTAGGATTATAGAAACATGGGCTCCTGTGTCATGTTTGATATTTGTCTGCAATGGTCTAGGAAATAAAAAACAATTTAAATGACAGATGATTTATAATAGTTAAAGCTTAATACTTCTTAATACCTCTCCCTGTGCTCCAGACATAGGTATATATAAATGTGTATCTGTAATAAAAAATAGATTCCAAAATTATAACAGTGATTATCCCTAAACAGTGGGATCATTGATGATTATTATTTGTCTTTATTTTGTGCCTTTTAATCATAAATGTGTTTCCAGTGAAAAAGAGCAGTATTAATTTTTAAAAGAATTTTAAAAGAATAACTGACTGAATATATTTAATGTGCATTTGCTTAGGTGAAAATGGGATGTCACCATTGATGTACTGTATTTTTCTAGCCTAACAGACTCAATGATTACTTGCTTGTGGTTAGTATTCACGGAGCCTTACCACCTAAATGTAACACATTTGTTAACCAGCAATTGTATTTCCTCAAACACAGATACAGCATTGAGTTCAAACACTTATTCCCAGTGCAAATAGGAGGATGATTCATTAGCAGATCTTAATGATGTTTCTATCTGTTTGACTTCACCTGCATCTTATAAACAAAACAAAACAAATGTATTCTTTGAAAGAAACTGTTTATCAAGAGAAAATGTCTTATGTCTGAGCCTTCCTGGTTAGCTGTAACTCTGAACATGATCACATCTAGTCTCCATTACTTTTACACATAGTGCAGAGCTATTCAACTTGCTGCTGTAATCAAGAATAAGGACCACACAAACCAGCAGTGGAAAACAATTTATTTCTTTAGGCGATGGTACATTTATCAAGATGCTTTGTTATTTAAAAAATTCTGATTTTGAGCTCCTGTGTATCTGTGTGTGTGTGTGTGTGTGTTTATGATGCTTATGTGGTTGTGTACAATTATGTGTCTTTAGGAACACCCAGAATTATACCAGCATTACGTTTATTTCTTTACTCAGGCTTTTTAATTCATAGTCTTCATGTTAGGGAATAGGAGCTATGCAAGGAGGAGTTTACTGGTTTATAGCATTAGTTTTCTATGAATATTGCGTAGATTCTAATCTCTGAAATGATTGCTATAGAGACAAATGCTCTCTTAGCATAGTACACAAAAACACAATCACCAGTATTCTTATCTACAATGGTCCTTTGTACAGTTTATCTATTGGCAATGTGAAGGCACTTCCTGGTTAATTATAAATGAAGACAAACTAGAAATAATTATACGGAGTGGTTTTGGGCTTTTTTTATCTTGTAATCTAGATTCAAGAAATTTGCTTACAGAAGCATGGTAGAAAGCAAGCCTGGGTATTCCTCTACATTTTTTACTCCCCAAGTTAGCAAGATAAAGTAGTATTCCAAAGACAACTCAGATAATTTGCTGTTCTCATTCCCGTGAACTATAGTCAAGGGATCTAGAGTTTCAGCAATAGTCAGGTCATTTATTTCTTCCTAGAAAACAATTGAAGTCAACTGATGGCTATGCTGCACATCACTTAACAGTGTACCACATATACCTGTAGAACAATCTGGAGTCCTCTGCAAACAGTGAATCATAATGTAGCACCTGCAGGAAGGAAAACATGAATGGGTGTTCCAAATAAAACCGGAAATAAAAAGCCAAATACGCAGTTCATCTCTACAGAACGTGATCTTTCATGTCCCATTATACTCATCTTTCAAGTACAAAATTACTATGTAATTATGTGGCCTGAATCTAGAAACAACCATTTACCTTGCAATAGTGTTCATTTTATGATTGTTAACATCATTAAAAAGTGGGACGGGGTACCTGCTCCCACAATATCCTCACAGGCCTGAATGCTTAAAGAAATTAAAGCACTATCTCTGGCAGTACGTGGTGGCTCATGCCTGTAATCCCAGCACAGTGTACTGGCCAGAGGTGGCCGAGGTGGGCAGATCACCTGAGGTCAGGAGTTTGTGACCAGCCTGGCCAACATGGTAAAACACTGTCTCTACTAAAAATACAAAAATTAGCCTGGTGTGGTTGTGGGCACCTACAATCCCAGCTACTCGGGAGGCTGAGGCTGAAGAATGGCTTGAACTTGGAAAGCAGAGGTTGCAGTGAGCTCAGAGCGTGCCACTGAACTCCAGCCTGAGCAACAGAGTGAGACTCCATCTCAAAAAAAAAAAGAAATTAAAGATCTCTTTCTAAAGAAGTCAATAGAGAGTTTGCAAGGAACAAAATTTAAAGTGGCTACTCTTAGCAATGTACAAGTTGGGGATCTGATAATGCAGTCATATGATTGACAAATGGCATTCATTACACCAGGGTATGATATTGTGTCAAGGAAGTTCTTGGACAAGGTAAATACTGTAGAGCTAACAGATTATAATCTGAAATACCTAACAGTGATTTAGGCACCCTTAAAAAGTATAAGCACCTATATAGGTCCAGTAAGGCAATACAATGTCAAGAACAAAAATAATTAGAAGGAGATGGTACTTCACTTTTGTTACATACTAAGATTTAGCTGATCTTTGAGATTATGTTCTTAGAAAAAGAAAAAAAAAATAGAAGATTACTGTCTCATTTCCTTGATCACATTTGTAACATCAGATTTCTAGAATCATTGAAGGAGAATATTTCTGAAATGGAGGAAATTTCTCAATATATAGGAACAAATATATGGACTAGGCAAGGGAAGTTGAATATCTTCAACTCAGACCGTGAAGACTGAGATTAAGAAAAGTAGGCAGGAGTGGCACTAAGAGATGACATCAGTTGGCATCTGGAGTCCTACTCAGTTGCCCTGTCCTGATGGACTTGATCCCAAGTCCTGAATAAAGCTTGGACTCTGGCCAGTACACTGGACTGTGAGATGGCCTGGCTGCAGCCAGCACTGGACAGAGAGTATGTTCATATTGAAGACCTTGAAGATTATCCAGTGAGAATTTTACTGGACCTTCTATAGAAGTCTGGACTCGAAAGATTAATTTGAATGATTGCCTGTGATTGGGCTGAACTTACTAGCTCCTTTCCAATCAACACTATGAAGATGGGGCTGGGCATGGTGGCTCATGCCTGTAATCCCAGCACTTTGGGAGGCTGAGGTGGGCGGATCAAGAGGTCAGGACATCGAGATCATCCTGGCTAACAGTGAAACCCCGTCTCTACTAAAAATACAAAAAAAATTAGCTGGACACGGTGGTGGGCACCTGTAGTCCCTGCTACTGGGGAGACTGAGGCAGGAGAATGGCTTGAACCCAGGAGGTGGAGCTTGCAGTGAGCCAAGATTGCACCACCGCACTCCAGCCCGGGCAACAGAGTGAGACTCCGTCTCAAAAAAAAAAAAAAAAAGAAAGAAAGAAAACACCATGAAGATGGAAACATAACTTGACAGTGGAAGAACATGGAGAATATCACCTGAACCAAGTGACCAAGGTTAACATCACCGGTGCTATCATGTTAATTACATGAACTCCCTCATACAATAGGACATGATGATATGAGACATTCTTCTACATATTTATAAACTTAGTCTAGCCATGGAGAAACATCAGACAAATTCAACTTTAGAGATTTTCTAGAAAGTACCTGACCAACGCTCCTCAAGCCTGCCGAGGTTATGAAAAAACTAGGAAATACTTAGAAACAGACATAAAGCAGAAGAGCCTGGGGAAACCCGATGACTGGATCTACCATAGTATTCTGGTGTCCATCCTGGAACAGAAGAAAGACACTGGTGTTACAAATGGTGAAATATGAATGAAGCCTGCAGTTTATTTAATAATCATGGGTCAGATATTAATGTAATATATTAACATCAGTGGAAACTGGACTGCTATATGAGGGTAGTGTATTGCCTTTGAAACTCTTCAGGAAATCCAATTTTATTCCAAAATAAAAACGTGTATTGAAACTGCAAAAACAAAATAAAACAAACAAACAAAAAACACCCCGCAGCCACTTAACCTGTATCAGAAAAATAATTCCACAGCTCCAGGAATATAGAATAGAGAATGGGTGATGACCGAGGCTCTGGCCTGCTCCGTCATTGACTTGTTGTGAGCCTTGTGGATGTCGTCTTCCTCCTATTCTTATTTCTTCCTCTCTGAGGTCATATACTGTGGGTGTCAGGAGCCTCCCATAGCCCTGATAAGCAGTTTGTAATATGACAGACTGCACCGGGTGGGAATATTTTACTCTTTCTTAATGATCACTACCGTGGACTACAAAGTGGGGAAACATTGCAGAAAGGAACTACCGTCTTTTTGTTTTTGTTTTTATTTTTGTTTTTTGAGTTTCACTCTTGTCACCCAGACTGGAGTGCAATGGTGCAATCTTGGCTCAGTGCAACCTTTTGCCTCCTGAGTTCAAGCGTTTCCCCTGCTTCAGCCTCCTGAGTAGCTGGGATTACAGGCATGCGCCGCCATCCCCAGCTAATTTTTTTTTTTTTTCTTTTTTGTATTTTTAATAGAGACGGGGTTTCGCTATGTTGGCCAGGCTGGTCTCAAACTTCTGACCTCAGCCTCCCAAAATGCTGGGATTATAGGCGTGAGTCACCGTGCCCAGCCAAGAACTGCTGTCTTTTTGATACAGAACCACGTCAGCAGTTACAACAGAGAAGGCAGGGACTGAGAATTTACATTACTGTTACTCAGGAGCATCTTTGTAAATCCTAATGGTTTTCAATGAGAATGAGATACGTTGTTAAGAAATAGGCATGTCTTGTCTGTCCCATTACGTCTTTTCAAAGTCTCATAGTCTCTCCTTAACCTGACAGATGTTTGAATCTGTGGTCGTGTGACAGGCTCAGCTTATAGAATGTTCCTTTTCTATCAGGGATGATGGGATATTCATGGGGTCTGGCCACCCATTGTATTGCATGACATAACTGAGTTGTTGTTGTTTAAAGGAAACAGCCCTGGGTGGAGAATAAAGACAGGCAGCATTTATTTTTCTGGTATCTGTATATTATTAACTAGACCAATCAGGATGGGACATGTTCCTTGAAAGCAGTATGTGTGAATACAGCAGGAATTCCCTGGGGCCAGTCCAGACTGAAAGGTTGTATGTAAATATAGGGAACTAAAAGAAAAGAAGAAAAAGAGTGGTTCAAGGGAACCAAGGTGAGAAGCTAAGAGTCACTATAAAAGATAAAAGGATGAAGGGAATGGCATAAGGAGTAAATGAATTAAAAAAAGAGGTGAACACAGTTGAGAGAACAGAGCTAGGAGCAAAGTGAGAGAGGCCGAGATCAGACAGTTTGAAAAATCATAGATTCTGAATGGGTGGCCTGAGCCAGATTGTACTTTAATCGCAAATACAAAAGAGTATATGTAATTTATATTTTCAGCTTTAAAAAGAATAAGAAAATTCACCAGTTTAAGAAATAAAACCCTGCTGTGTGAATTCCTGCTCCTGCAACCTCTCTCTTCCCCCAATGGAACCTCAGTTTTTAAATGATTCCTTCACTTCTCTGTAGTACGTTTTTAACCTTTCACTATGTATAATATATCCCCATTTAGTTTTGTCTTGTTTTGAATTTTGTGTAGGTGAAACTGCACTCTTCTGTGTCTTGCTTATTTCATGCAATTTTGTATGTTTGAGATTCATTTAAGTTAGTGTGTATAATTCTAGTTCATTCATGCTCACTGCTGTGTACTGTTTTGCTCTGTGACTAGATCACAGCATATGAAGTCATTCTGCTACTTAAGAAACTTTGGTTTGTATCCAGATTTCAGATATGTACAAATGGTGCTGATCTTTCCTTTCTTGTGCACCCATCCTGGTGCCAATGTATAGATGATTCTCTAGGCTACACACTAAAGAATAAGCCAAATCTCAGAGTTTGGGCATACCCTTCCTTGCCTTGCCATGCCAAGTTGCTCTTATAGAAGTGGTTATATGAGAGCTCACCAGCTGTGACTGATCCTTATAGCCTTGCACACACAGCAATGCGTTTGTTTTCAAACTTCCGACTTTTTGACAGTGAGCCAGAGGGCAAAATGTTATTTTATGATGGTTAAACTTGAATTTAAAGAGTCAACTAGTTCAAGGAAACTGGCTTAAGAAAAAAAGATAAAAGCATTAATTGCTTTTCAAAGTCATCTACTTATTTTAGGAATTTTTAAAATATTTCCATCCATGCCTCAAGTGCTATGTCTTGATTTTGCAAACTGAGACATTACTTACCATATTACTCATAGAAAATGAGGATTTACCTACTCTCATTTCATATGCATGTACTTCCTAGCCTCCCGTGTTCCCAATACAGTTATAGGGAATTTCTGTTAGGTCATTATATGATAGTTTATATTAGCATGAGTATATGAAAGCTATTCACAGATGAGTAAAGCATAGCGTGATTACTTTTATTACATAATACTTTGTTTTCCTCAGAGAGTAATTATTATGTGTTTCTTTTTAATTTTCTTTAGGGGTTGAGTGGTTATCACTCAACCCCTAAAATTTTTGCCAGGTGTGAAAATCTTCTCTTTATATATTTAAGCATATTAGATATTAAGTATTGAGTGCATGTTGTCATCTTGAAGAAATCTTGCCTCTGGCTTTCTCATCTGCTTTTATGTGGACTTCTCTCTCTCTCTGGGGAGCCTGTATTCTCTTGATCTCATATGACTGTGACCTGAGCTACTACTTCTCCAACTTTTAAGATCCTCTTGTTGTCTTTGGTGTTCTTCATTTTCACTACAAGTGAGAATTTTTTTTTTTTTTTTTTTTTTTTGAGACAGAGTTTCACTCTATTGCCAGGCAGGCTGGAGTGCAGTGGCGTGATCTTGGCTCACTGCAACTTCCACCTCCTGGTTTCAAGCGATTCTCCTGACTCAGTCTCCTGAGTAGCTGGGACTACAGGCACATGCCACCTTGCCCGGCTGGTTTTTGTATTTTCAGTAAAGATGGGGTTTCACCATGTTGGCCAGGATGGTCTTAATCTCTTGACCTCATGATCCTCCCTCCTCGGCCTCCCAAAGTTCTGGGATTACAGGCATGAGCCACCGTGCATGGCTGAGGATATCTTTTTATTTATCCACTTGGCATTCATTGACCTTCTTCATTCTGAAGATTGTTGTCATGAATTACAGTAAATTTCAACTATTTTTCAATGATACTACTCCAATATTTTATATATCCTCTATGAAAACTCAGATTAGAGATCTATTTGAGCCATGCTTCTCAAACCCTGGGCTACCAAAAAGTCATCTAAAGGGCTTCCTATAGCACAAATTTCTACAGCATGGTAGGTTCACGTTTCAGTCCTGAGAAAATGCTGATGCTAATAATACTGTTAATTTGTGGATCACCATACTCTTAGACCTTCTCTTTCTCTTTTCATATGCCTCCTAGCCAGTTGCTCCTGTGCATGATCTTTTATTTCTTTCTCTCTCAGTGCTACTTTGCATGTAATTTCTTGATATTTATGTGTCAGTTCACAAACTCTCCAACTGTATCAAATATTGTAGTTCTAAAGTGGGAGGTAGATTAAACTACTGAATGTACATTTGAGTTCTAAATTTCATTGCTTTTCATTTCTGTAAATTCTATTTCAGTCTTTCCCAGTCATTTTTAATAGACTAATTTTAATGTGTTATACCTTCATTCTTTTATTTAAATATACTGAAACTTTTATACTCTGTATTTGTTAATTATAATATCAGTCTTTGCAAACCTGATGCTTTGTTGTCTCTGCACATTTTTATTCATAAGACTTGTTTCCTCATGTACTTACTTGTTTTTTTTTTAATAATAAGCTCATGCTTAACTGAAATTCATCTGCGGGAGTTATTTGTGGCCTATGCTTAGAATGTGTTTTTCTGGAGAGAATTTGTACATTGTTTCTGCCAGGTACTCATGGATACTTCTTATTTGATAACCACTTTAAATTTTCCCTGTTATTTTTCTTATATGAATTTTTTTCTTTTTTTATGTTAAGAGCTTTGGGGGTATAAGTGAGTATTGGTTACATGGATAAATTCTATAATGGTAAATTCTGAGATTTTAGTGCACCTATCAGTGAATTCTGACTTTACTTTTTGGAAAGTAGACTTTGGGTGAAGAACTCTTGAGAGAGATGTTTGGTTTTCCCTGCTCCACTTTCAACACCAAGAAAAGCTAAGTTTTCTGTGGACAGGGTTTTTTCTAGTTCATGCTCTGTGAGTTATTGCTCTTTGTTGATACCTGCTTCATGCAGGGCTCCCTGATCTGATCTTCCACTCTACCTGAGTGTCAGGCTTTGTCCCCTGTCTATATGCATGACTCACTACCCTGGGGTTTGGAGCGTGTGGCAGTGGAAAGCACCAGTTCTTAGGCTCTCTCACCCAGATCACTCCCAGAGAAGACTGGCTTTAAATTGTCTATTTTATCACCAGCCTGGCGATGCTTTTCAAAGTTTTTTTGTTTGTTTGTTTGTTTTATGACATGCTTTATCTAACATTTTTAGTTTATTCTGTACTACTAAGATTTCTTTGCGCATCTATTGTATCATGTTTTCAGAACCAAAATTCTTAGCAATTTCTTTCTTTCTTTTGGGAGGGATGGGGGGATTTTGACATACTTTCCACGATTTGAGTGGCTAACTTCAGATAATACACTAGGTCAGAAATTACAAATTAATTTCAAGTAACTTGTATCATTCTTCTGCCCCTGGTTTTCTCAGATCTAAAGCAAGGGGACCGAGCTATATGGAGTCCCTTCTCTGAAGTCATGTGACTGGAGGGTGGTAAAAATGATACACCGAGTCTAGTTTGCAAAGTGGAAGACAGATGAAACTACAGAACGTACTAGGACATTGAACAGAAATAAGTGACCTTGGACAATACATTTGTTCATGAAATTCAGCCGTTCAGTGTTTCTTTTCTCTAATATGAAAAAAAAGTAATAATGTTATAGAATTTTCTTCCAACCTGCTTTGTGTAGGAGAATTTTACGGGTTTATTGGATTATAAATTGTTTTACATGCATCCTAAACATGCCCAAGCTATCATTCTCTCTGTAATTAAGTTTTTCATAGTCATCTGGTTTTAGGCAATTACCGCATGGCTATTAGTAAAAAATATTGTCATCTTCTCTTATTGATATGAAAGTCTTCTAGTTGCATAGCGAGTATTTACACACATGGTCTTCTCAACTGGTGATGCTAGGTGGATGCCCATTGCTTTAGGGTATTTAATTGGTATCTAAGGAATCATACATAGAGATAATGGGCTTTGTAACCAGCTCTCTAACTCCTTTTGTATTTCAGCTGCTCTATTAGAATGATATTGATCCTTTCTGCATTTATTCATAAGGAAAAGCAATCTGGTCATCATCTTAATAATAAATGTTTCATAATAAACCTAGTTAGATATCAGAGATGCCCAAAGATAGATTTCATTCCTTCAATAACTTTCCAATTTAATTCAGGAGACAGGACTTATGAAAAAGTAGTTAATAATATAAGATTGAAGATACTAAGTCCTAGATGTGTGGTATAGACAGTAAATGTTTTAGAAATTTTGAGGAGGATGGTAGAATAGCCAGATGGAGAAGAATCATTATAAAAAGGGCAGTCCTTTCAGACAGTATGGTGTGGGCAAAAGAGAGAGAGATGCCCACAGCCAAATTATAATAAACAGCCACAATATGTAGGGTTTTGTCTAGAGTTGGCCAGTTGTGCTAGATGTAACTTTATAGTCTAAATTTAAGCACTGCAAAGCTGGGCCAAATGTTAGTCACATACTTATGTAAAAACCTATCTGAATTTGCATGGGAATAATACTCAACTTGGGCACTATTAATATTAAATCTTTCTTTGTTCAGCAGAAGGAACATGGTAGTTTTTAATTATACTTATGTAATCCAAGCTTGAGCCTCCCTCCCTCAAGAGTCACCCTTTTCTTCTTTGGGAGAGATAGGATCTGTCTCACATCCACTCCTGAGTCATCTGCCTCTCTGCTGATAGGGAAGTGCCAGGCATCTCTTGCACAAATCACTGCACAAATCATCCCACTTGGCTCCTGGCCTCCTGAGATTTCCACAATAACTTTAGTGCAAGGGTGTGTGTTCAACAAAACATACTTTATTTTATGACCTCCGAGCAACTTCAGTTCAAAGGGCGTGTGTTCAATAAGACACACTTTGTTTATTGACTCCAACCTTTATTCCATCCCAGTATAACTAGACAATGCCATATAGTATATCAGGTTTTTCTGAGAATTTGACAGTTAATGAAAAGAGAATTCTAGCATAGAAAGCAGACACTTGAATTCTGTAGATTAAATATTATTTTCCCATCATCCAAGGGAAAAGCATTAAGAGTTAAACACTTCACAGTATCTCTCCTATTGAACATGCTGTACTTTCTGTCTTTCCTGTTCTTCTTCCTCCTTAATTCTCAAATCACATAGAGAGAGTCACTTCCATTGAACCTCCGTAGTGCAAACCTTAACCCTCTTTGGGGAGCTGCACCTGTCACCATAGCATTTGGATCTAATGTAGAATCTGTGTCTCTCCCCTTATTCTTTCAAACCCAGGGACATAAATACCAATAGCAGGACATTTCTCAATGTGTAAAGTATCTACTCTACACCACACACAGGGAGATTTAGCAGCACAGTTCAAGAAGAATTTGGCGCTATAGTTTGTCAATCTTTATAAAAGTGTAAAGTTCACATATGCCTTCTTAGTCTTTTTGTCTCTCAGCAGATTTTTAATGATGTACATATGTATACACATACACACGCCTCTCCCAAAACAAGTGTTAATTTTCAGATAAAGTAGTCTAGAACCATATTTAGCACTTTGCCATCATAAATTGCCTGTTTGTTTGTTTGTTTGTTTGTTTGTTTTTAGAGATGTGTTCTTGTTATGCTGCCCAGGCTGGAGTGCAGTGGTGAGATCATAGCTCATTGAAGCCTCCAACTTCTGGGCTGAAGCAATTTTCCTGCCTCAGCTTCCTGAGTAGCTGAGACTACAGGCACATGACACCACACCCAGCTAATTTCTTAATTTTTTTGTAGAGATGAGGTCTTGCTTTGTTACCCAGGCTGGTCTTAAATTCCTAGCCTCAGACATCGGCCTCCCAGAGTGCTAGGATTAATGATGCACCACATCGAGCTTATATATATGTATGTGTATGTAAAGTGTGTTCAACAAAACACACTTTACTTTATTGCCTCCAAGCAACTTCAGTGCAAAGAGTGTGTGTTCAATAGGACATACTTTGTTTATTGCCTCCAACCTTTATTCCATCCCACTGTAACCAGACAATGCCATATGGTATATCAGGTTTCTGAGAAGTTGACAGTTAATGAAAAGAGAATTCTAGCATAGAAAGCAAACACTTGAATTATATATATTGTGTATATATATACACACACACATACATACACATACATATATATGTGTGTATATACATGAATGAACCAGTTGTTTTTTGATGACCATTCTGTCTACACAGAGTCCTGGTTAAAAGTTTGAAATTGCTAGAGATTTTCTTGTTGCTATTGTTGTTTCTTTGTTTGTTGCACCTTGGGCCAAATCATGTTCTTAGGTACAGTGTATATTTACACTAATTTCCACTTGCAGAAAGGGGGTAATATGAAGCTTTATGATCCTTATGGCCAAGAAATCTGAAGGGCTAATTTCCAGCTATAAATTATGATTCTTAGGTATTACCAGTATTTTGCCTGATATAATATTGTGATCATTATTTTTTATTTTTTTAGAGGTAGGGTCTTGCTCTGTCTCTCAGCTGGAGTACAGTGGCAGGATCATAGCTCACTGTAACCTCGAACACCTGGGCTCAAATGATTCTCCCACCTCAGCTTCCTGAGTAGCTGAGAGTGCAAGCATGTGCCACCATGCCTGGCTAATTTTTTAAATTTTGTGTGTAGAAACAAAATCTTGTTATATTGCCCAAGCTGGCCTCAAACTTATGGCCTTAAGTGATCCTCCTACTTTGGGCTCCCAAAGTGCTGGGACTGTAGGCATGAGTCACCATGCCTAGTCAATATTGTGATTATTTTCATAGCAATTTAATACTAGCAAATACCTATCAATTTGACATTTAGAGAGGGAAATTTTTAGTCTAAAGAATTATTGGGCTAACCATGTACACTATTATAACTTCCTAAGTAAGATTTAAATTTAAATGAAGCTTGGAAGAAGACAAGTAGGAATCGAAAGTTTGTAAAGAATGTGCTCTATACATATTACCACCAAAAACATAATGACTACATACATGTTACACAGGAAGTTAATAATATTACCAGTAAGCTAACATGTATTTTTAATATCTAATCCCTAATATAATTCATATTTTCCTAGGTTTTGTTCCTCTTTAAGATTGAAACTCTTATTATATGACCTCAATAGACTAATGATCCTGGAAAGATAAAAATGTTACAAAACAGAGAAACAGCTTATTTTTGTCTAAGTAAGAAATTTTTCATTTACAATCTTTTAAAATTTTAAGTGGAAATATATTGTGTCAGTAAACAGATATTTTATGAGTGATGTCTATTTATTATAGATATGTCAACATGTACATCCAACATTAAGAAAACCTCTTCAGTTGGGATTAAAATTATGGTATTTTTGGTTGGGTGCGGTGGCTCACGCCTGTAATCCTGGCACTTTGGGAAGCTGAAATGGGTGGATCACGAGGTCAGGAGATCGAGACTATCCCAGCTAACATGGTGAAACCCCATTTCTACTAAAAATACTAAAAAAATTAGCCGGACGTGGTGGCAGGCGCCTGTAGTCCCAGCTACTCGGGAGGTTGAGGCAGGAGAATGGTGTGAACCCCAGAGGCGGAGCTTGCAGTGAGCCGAGATCAAGCCACTGCACTCCAGCCTGGGTGATAGAGCGAGACTCCGTCAAAAAAAAAAAAAAAATTATGGTATTTATTTCCTACGTATATTGCACCATCTTTGAAGCCAGGGGATATGTCTGCTAGTCTCTTCCATCCCACTTAAGACTGGACAAAGCACAAGACATGTTGTAGGGCAGGTGCTCTACAAATAGGCTGGTGGTCTACAAGTACCCAGATGCTGCATAATGATGTTACACATAATAAATGATAGATGTTGCATGATGATAAAAAATAAAGAATAGCTGATGTGATCAGGTAGAGAAAAGTTAGGAAGTGACCTTAAAGGGAAGAATTCATGGGTGACTTAGTTTTTAAATGTCTGATTGCATAGAAAAATGGAAGTCAGTGTGATAGTTCACGTGGCAGTGGAAGTAGGATACATCAACAGTGAGAATGGGAAGTGGAGTGGCATTTCTGAGTGGCTGAGACAGTGTAGTGCTATGCATTTTTATCACACTTTGCTATAGTTTTTTCCCCCTTCTTGGGCTGTAGGAACAGAAGTAGAAGCTGATTTATGAGTTGAGAGTCAGTATGGCGTGTCAGATTTCTATAATGAGATCATATATTAAATCTAATGAAGGGAAAATATGCTTACTCAAACCAAGTGACAGCCCCGTGATTAAACGTCTCAAGATCCCTCTCTGGATTTGTTTAGACAATATAGCAGGTAAAGTGACCTCCTCTTCTCTTAGGTTCGAGATCAATTTTGTGAAATGAAGACTTATGTCTTTGGTTATTACCATGACATAACAATAAGATCATGGAAACAAATATGAACAAAGTAGAACTAGTAAACCAAGTGATGTGTTGTGGGTATGGTAGAGGTTTGTTTACGTTAATCACCTGTTGTTACATTTTATGATGACTGCTGACTTCTCACAGCAATTCAGTTCTGTTCCTCTACTTATTGTTTGACTTGAATCTTTAAGGTTCATTTGTGCAAGCGCACGTATGTATGTGCACATGCACACCCACACACATGCATCTATGTGGAGGTATGAGCTCATGTGGCATCTTGAAGGTGATGGTGATTTAAATGGGTCTTGTCTCCACAGCAAGTGCGTGTTCCATGAGAATGGCTTCTAATTGGTGCCTCTGTATTGCTGATGTAATTGCTGGAACAATGGAGAAAGTGTTATGAAAAGCATGAATAGTAATCACACTTTTGCGGAGTCAAGCCCTGAAAAGCTTGATATACCCAAGCTATAAGGAACCCCCCTTCCCCAGGCCACCACTACCCATTCTTGGGAAGGAAAAGAATAGAGCAGCAGTCAGCTCCAAGGACAAGAACTGGCCTGAATGAAGAAAATCATTTAAGGGATATGATTTAAGGAAGAGTTCACTTCCCAAAACTTCCATCCATTTCCACCTAGCCTTCATTTTCCCATTTTTGCTTGAAATTTCACTTTTGGAAAGTTATTCCTTACATTAAACCTTTTGTCCCAAATAAAATGCAAATACCCAGGGACTGTGTCCTTTATGTACTCTCCTAATTATTTTCGGATCCTACCTCTGTAGGCAGAACATGATAGAAATGGAAAGATTAAGGAGCACAGGGAGAACAGGGAAAGGGTGAAACATGAATCTAGGAGAAAAGGTTTTATCTATTACGGTTTTGCCTAGAGCTGGTCGTATAAAAGGAAGTAAACTGGATGAATGTGGTTTTCTGTTAGTAACTTCTTCCTCTCACTGTTAGTTGCTTCACAGCTATTTTCTTCTTTAATATTCATGCATTTGAGGTCTGTGATCTGTAACCATGACTTCATGGTATTTAATGTTGCCACATGCAGATACTTTTAAGAACGACTCCATTAAAGATCATTTTCTCCTGGAGCATTCTGTGCTCTCTGGTGGTGTTTATCACCCAGCATTTAGTTTTGATCCCTGTAATGTATGCAGAACCAAAGGCACCCCTTCATCACTCTGATTCCGCTGGGAGTTAGCTTATGTTGTAAAACAAGGGAAACGGGAAAGAAGAGAACCAGAGAGGAGCAGAGTTGCACCTATATGTAATCCATCTAGATAAAATAATGCTATGGGACTGGTCCACTAGGGAGGAGGAGTGGGAATAAGTAGAGTCCTTCCCCTTGGGGCTATTGACAGCAAAGTCTGGCTGACAACCACCTGCTGCCCAAAGCCCAACTCTACTGGATTCTAATTGCTTTTATTCCATAAAACCAGCTTAGAGCAAGCCGCTGTACTCCATCTCCTTGCAAATCTCCAGACCTAAGATGTGTCTTTAGAAGTTTCAATCACTAGCTGAGGGCCCTAGATAAATGTGGACAATTTAAAAATGACTTCTATACCAGTCATGGTGGCTCGCACCTATAATCACAGCACTTTAGGAGACCTAGCTGGGAGGATTACCAGGAGTCAGGAGATTGAGACCAGCCTGGTAACATAGTGAGACCCCTTCTCTACAAAAAAATTTATTTAAAAAACTAGCCGGGCATGGTGGCTTGTGCCTAGAGTCCCAGCTACTTGGGAGGCTGAAGTGGGAGGACAGCTTGAGCCCAGGAGTTAAAGCCTGCCGTGAGCTATGATCATGCTACTGTACTCTAGCCCAGGTGACAGAGTGAGACCCTATAAGGTTAAAAAAAAAAAAAAAAAAAAGACTTGTAAATTCCTCTGGCAATTATTTCAGATTAAATGCTGCAAGAACAGTCTATACACAGAGTTGCCTCAGACAAGAAATGTCTATGGGATTCATTGATGCAGATGTAGAGAGGCGTTTATTGGAAAGGGACTGGCATACTGGATGCATTGCCCATTTCTAATGGTTGAAATAATGAGACATCCTTTGCTGAGAAGAGAGAAAACAGCATGATCTTGGCTCCATATCTTGGAGTAGGCAGGTTGGTTCTAATGTCCTCTTTGTTCCTGGTTTCCTTTTAGGTTGGTATCCTTGAGAGAGATTTGTGGGGAATCACCCCAGTCTCAGGAGGGTTCCGTAGAAAGAAACCATGACACAAGAGAAATCTACTACTTTAAGATTGATATCTGCAATGATTCGCTTTTCTTCCTGGCCTTATCCTGCTTTAAGCTTAATGCCAGTTTCCTTAGCCACCTTTTCTACGTTGATCCTTATGTCAGATTCTAAAGCCAACCCCCTGCATTACTGGGAAAGCTGAAGAGCCCTGGGCCAGCCTGTTCATCATGCACAGCACACGGGACTTCCTGTCAACTTGGAGAAAAGCTTCTATCTAGTTATCTTTCCTGCCTTATAGCATTTTACCACTTTTGGTAACCATCCTCAGTTACAGGTGAACTATGTGTCATTGATAAATAATCAAACTAAGAAATGTATCTATTTAGTTAAAGATGTTCTCACTCCACAGACTTCCTTTCTGGGATTCCTGGTGGGCTCCATCAGTGAAACCTGGGACTGTCCTGACCAAGAGGGTACATTCCACTTATTGCCTGATTCACGGTGCTTCTCCTCCTGCCACTCCACATGCTGGGGCTAAGGAACTAGCATCATTTTGCCAACATTATCTTCTCACAGGAAAAAATAGCAATGGGTTGCAAAATACGTTTTCTGATGCCAGAACTGATTACTCTCATAAATGTGTATCCATTCCAGCATTTTCTCTATGAAATGCCTAGGGAGTAAACTCCTTTGTATCTCTTATATTTAGTAGAGTCCAAAAAGAACTAGACAAAAGCTTTCAAAAAAAAAAGAAAAGAAAAAAGGGAAAAGAACTGTGCATAGTGATTTAGACTGATTTAAGTGAAATCTGGTTCTGTGATAAGAGGTGGTCTGGCAGCCCCATCTGTGGTTATACTCACAGCCTAGACCAGTATCGTAAAGCCAGACCTGTGCTTTATTGAAGTTGCAGTAATTTGTAAAGCAGATGATGCCCTCAGGTGATATTGCTTTACTGCCAAGGTTGATAGAGATTGCAAATGTGTGGATGAGAAAGTGAACAACTGTGTTTAGCTGTGATTTGTGTGTGTATATATATATACATGAGCTTTAAGAGATGAGCCTTGGTTTAAAGCAAAATAAACACTGTCAGGGAAAGGGTTGCATAGTTGCAGGGTCATGATGGGGACAGAAAGATGCACAGCCTGGAGCAGGTAACACTAAGTCCTCCCTGCATAAATGTATTGCACCCCACTAACATTTTTCCGTGAGCAAATCTGGGCTAAAAATGAATAGCTCACAGCTCTAAAATGGAAAGTTATAAATGGTCACTCCGCAGTCACAGGTTTGTTAGAGAGGTGAGGCTTTTACCACTTAGCTGCTTTAGAACAGGGGTCCCCAGTCCCTACATGGACCAGTGTCAGTAGGTGGCCAGTTAGGAACTGGGCCCCACAGCAGGAGGTGAGCAGCAGGCGAGGGAGCATTACCACCGGAGTTCTGCCTCCTGTGAGATCAGCAGCAACATTAGATTCTCGGGGGAGCGCAAACTCTCTTGTGAACTGCGTATGTGAGGGATCTGGGTAGCACACTCCTTATGAGAATCTGTCTAATGCCTGATGATCTGAGGTAGAACAGTTTCATCCTGAAACCATCCCCCACCTCCCCCACCCCAGGTCTGTGGAAAAATTCTCTTCCACAAAACCAGTCCATGGTGCCAAAAAGGTTGAGGACCGCTGCTTTAGGGCATCATGCAAGGGGGTTCCTTATTACCAGCCAGTGTGTACAGATACACCAATGAATGGATTTACTTGAGAAGTTACTGATGCACACCAGATGTACTGCTGAGAGCAGAGGACAAACAGTCAACACATTCCTATTCTTTAGGTGGCTAAAAGTCTAGTAGAAAATGATTGGCTGATCTTTTTAGTCCTTCTTGGCTAAGTTTCCTTTCTGTCCTTATTCCAATTCAGGGTACTCTAGAAAATGATTGTAGCAGCTCACATTTCTGCTGGTCTTAAACACTGAGCAGAGTGACACCATTGATTGCAATGGCAACTGTGGGATTTGACAGTTTGAGCCTTCTGGCTTAAAGGTGGCATGTGAGTGTTCATGTCCAGCTAAAACTCTGCAGGAAAATAAAGAAGGTGTTCTTTTTCGGTAACCGTGTCTGAAAGTCTGTCTGACATGCTCTGGTGCTGGTGGTGGTAAGAGGTGTAAGCAGTGGTGACATATGTATGTAGCAAATGCAGCAGTGATGTATGTATGTAGTGGTTATATTGTATACATGTAAATATGGGAGAGAAAGAGATAAAGACAGAAAAAGAGAGAATGATTTATAACATGGGAGAAAGATTTTGATGGTAATTATTCCCCACAAAATGCCACCATATCTATGCTAGGTCCTGTGCACTTTGTAAAATGATTAAAGGAAGTATGGAATGGTTGTTTATTTTGATATGCCCTACGCACAGTAGTAGAAAGTTGCAGATGAGAGGTGGTTGATTTGAAAATATGAGGTAAAGAGCCTCCTACAAATTTTTATTTTTAAAAACAGTGTGGTTTATAAACTGAAAAGAACAGGCTATTAGCAAATGAGTTGTGACCACCAGCCAGATATTGAACTTTTGTTTATTAAAAACTGGTTACAGTCCTGTCTTGCATCCAGAAAATCATTGATTGCCCTCTTCGAGGGGTGCTGACATTCCGGATGTGATACTTGCTGATGTCTGTGTACTCCACTGACTGAACACAGTCGAAAGTCAGATATATTTAAAGGAGGGAATAGTTTCATCTTAACTCAAGAGCTGCAGTTATTTTGTAGTTTTACCTGTAAAATTGTCACCACCAACCAAAAGCCCACAAAGAAGCACTGTTTTCATTGATGATGATTCTACAGATCTACAGATGCTGGGGTAAAATAGGCTTTATTCTCAAATCAGAAACAGTTTGCTGCATGTTGCTTGGATGTTTGTTTTAATTGGGTTGAGTCCAATTGCCTAAGTCAAAGATTGGTACTTATTTGTTTGTTTGTTTGAGATGGAGCTTTTCTCACTCTGTTGCCCAGGCTAGAATGCAGTGGTGCAATCACAGCTTACTGCAACTTCCAGCTTCTGGATTCAAGCAATTATCCTGCCTCAGCCTCCCAAGTAGCTGGGATTACAGCCACATGCCACCACACCCAGTTAATTGTTGTATTTTTAGTAGAGACGGGATTTCACCAAGTTGGCCAGGCTGGTCTTGAACTCCTAACCTCAGGGGATCCACCTGCCTCAGCCTCCTAAAGTGCTGAGATTACAGGCATGAGCCACCACACCTGGCCCAATGATTGGTTCTTAAAAGTGTCCCATACTACCTCAACAATGACATGTATGAAAAGGCATTTGACCTTGAAGATCTGGACTCATTAATCAAGTTGCCAAAGCTAGAAACTTTTGAGTCATTTTTAGGGTTCTTTCATCTCTTCTCTCAATTTATTTTATTTTATTTTTTATATATTTAGAGATGGGTTTTCCTCTGTCATCCAGGCTGGAGTGCAGTGGTTTGATCATAACTCAAACTCCTGGGCTGAAGTGATCCTCCCACTACAGCCTCCCAAATAGGCAGGACTACAGATGTTCACCGCCATGCCCAGCTAATTTGTTAAGTTTTTATAGAGACAGAGTCTTGCTTTGTTGCCCCAGCTGGTCTTAAACTCCAGGCCTCAAACCATCCTCCCGCCTTGGCCTCCCAAAGTACTGGGATTACAGATGTGAGCCACTGTGTCCAGCCTTTTCTCTCATTCTAAATTGTCACCAGTTATCAATGCTATTTTATGTGTTATATCTTCTCCAACTTAACCACATTGTGCTATTCAAGCTCTCATCCTTTATTCCCCTTAAAGGAGTTATGACTTCCTTTCTGGCATCTCAGACCCCCAGTGTCACCTGTGACTGTCTGCCTTGCTGTCAGAATGAGTTTTCTTAAGCAGAACTCCTTTGGTTCCTCCTTTGAATGGCTCATGAATGCCTTCAAGGTTGAATGTAAGCCCCTTGAGTGGCATGCAGGATCCTGTACAAGCTCCTGCTGTTCTGGTCTCAATCTCTTTGAACTGTTGATGTTACACCCAAATAAGACCATGGGTTTTGGATGTCTGCTACCAGGTTATTTTAATTTATTGCTTTCTACTTTTACAAAAAGCTTTTCATCCTCCCGTTTCATTCTCCAGTTTCATTTCATCCTCCAGTTTCACTTTCAACCTCCCAAAAGCCCGTGAGGTAGGGGAGAGAGGGTGCCATTTTTTTTTTTTTTTTTTCATTTTGCAGAGGAAGAATAGGGCTTTGATCTCACAGGGACCGAATAGATAAGTATTAAACAGAAATAACTCTAAATAATGTTGATGTAAATTATTGGATTTATGAATTATCTGTGAGGATATATAATGTATACATTTGTGTTCTAGCATATTACTGCTTTTTACCCTGTATTTGGTTAATTATGAACTGTATATCCCTTTCATATGCACATTTATACATTTATTTTTCACAAAATAAATAATCAAATATTTAATTCCAAACTTGTTTATATATTTTTTTTTCCGACAATTTTGATCATGGTTTTCCTTCTTGAATGGATTACTAGGGATTGACTGTCCAAGTGCCCTCATCTCAGGGTGTTCCAAGTTTTTCAAAGTTGGAACATGTATTTGTTTAATGAAAATAGCTTTTTTCCCCTGCTTATAAATCTATGACCACTTCCTCTTTCAAGCAATATTTTATGGTGGAATGACGGTTGCATGGGAATTTAACTTTTTTTTTGTAAATGTGTGCCTACAAAGAAATAAGTAATATGGAAAGGTAGATTTTTAAAGGCAAATAAATTGCTAAATATTTTATCTATATAGGCATCACTAAAGTCAAATAACAATGAAGGATCGGAGTGAGGAGAATTGTGGACTAATCCGTGCACTGCATTGGAAAGAAGTGTCTTCCCTAGCGATATTAATAGAATATTGTAAACTCATTTTAGTACCAAAATTTAAATTAAAAATGAAGGAGGGGGCTGTGGAATGGAAGCTGTTGAAAATCTCATTTTCAGCAAGTTTAAAAAAAAAAGTCACAAAGGCAATTTAGTTTATTTTTTAAACATTCCCTGTAGTGTTGTGAAGCCCAAACCACAGCTCTGAGCTAGTTCATAAAAACCAGAATGCAAAGAGGAGGAGGATAAACGGGATAGAAACAAATAGAAAACCGTCCAATTTAATTGACCAGGCTGATTAAGGTGAGAAACGTAAACACCCTCCCCAAATGAGAAAATGTTAGATGTGCAAGCGACTTGTTTTTGGATTCTTCTTGGAATGTCTGTAACTCATGAAACTACCTGTGTTATTTAAAAAATAGAAACAGAAATGAAAACTCAATCTGGTTAGTGAAATTGCATGGTCAGCTGAAGTACCTATGACATGTAAAGGCAATGTAATTTCATTTAAATTTCCCTCTGTGGATTTAGAGCCTAGAGTTTTGACACAGTGGTTCGTTATCCATGATCCACCCTGTGTAAGATGATGCAAAAATAAAGTAGTTGTCTAAAACAACTAGGGGAAGACAGCTGGGAAGGCAAAATGTAGTATGAGACTTAGCCTCCTAGGCGTCTAGAAATAGATTGGTTTCTAGTTAATGCATTAGTTTATAGAACTAAAAAACAAAAACAATATAAGGGAATTTGTTTACTTCTTAGAGACCCAGAGCTTTAGACTTTTTTTTTTTTTTTTCCCAAACTTGGAACATGTATTTGTTTAATGAAAATAGCTTTTTTCCCCTGCTTATAAACATGATATAGATTGCAGAAAATAGGATGGTCTAAATTATGATAAAGTAGCAAACAACTTAGAAATCTCAGCGGCTTAACTCAAGAAAGATTTATTTTTCTCTCATGCTATAGGGCCATCACAGTCAGCTGGATGCTGTGTGTTTCATGACACTCTTACTATAGTTTCAAGACTGATGGAGTAGCCATTTTCTAAAACATTGTTAGCTAGCTGTTGTGGCAGAGAGAGAAAGAGAAAAGTCTGGAGGATCTCAATACAGGAAACTGACTTATTTGTCCTGGAACTAACAAGTTTCTTCTACTGACTACTAACTGGCCAGAACTAGACACGTAATCCTGCCAAACTACAAAGGGGCCAGCAAATGCAATCTACCTGTAAAACAGAGAGCCAGAAATACTTGATAAATAGCTCATACAGAAAATTATAGCAATCTAGGAACCTATAAGAAGAAAATATCAATCACCAAAAATTTTAAATAACATTTGTTGACCTACCTTCCAGGTACTAATCTATATCTTTGAATGTAGACATATTAACAGGATAGTTTGTTGATCTGCTTTTTGTGCTCAAGAATGTCCCATGGAGATATTTCCAATTCTGTTATGATAGAAAGGCATATTTTTTTGGTGGTTGCATAGTATTTCCTTTGAGTAAATGTGCCGTAATTGATTTAATCAAGTGAAGAACATTTGGTTTGTTTCTAATTTCTTCACTACTATAAACAAAGTTGTGATTAAAGTTATTCTTAGCACATATTTCTGGGTCTTTTACTAATGATTATTCCACTGGAGTCAGTGGAATTTTATATTAAACGATAGAAACATTTTCAGTTTTGATTAAAGTTGTAAGATTGTCCTACACAAGGAATGTACTAATTTAGATTCAACAAAAGTGAATAGAAACTTCTGTTTCTACACTTTGGCAAACCTTAGATTCAAAATTTGCCATGACAATAATATCTCATTTTCATAGGTAAGGATGAATGACTTTTCATAGGTAAGTTCTTCATTTGTATTTTTCCTCCTTTACATAATCTATGCAAGTACTTAGATCATCTTTGTTGGAATTTTATTTTGTATTGATTTTTGGGTGCTTTTTATATATTACAGACCAGGCAGTACATACTGTTTCAACATACTGACCATTATTGTTCTTGTTGAATGCAAAATATCTTTAATATCATCCTTTATGTTGCTATAACAACACTTTGTCATGCTGAAAACATTTTTTAAACTTTTTTTTCCATATTTACAGTTTTTTCTATACAGAACTTTTAAATTGTAATAGTCAGTCTTTATGGCTTCTCGTTTTTATATCATGCAGTAAATCCTTTCTCATCCTAATATTACGAGAATATTTATCAATGCTTTCTTACAGTACTTTTGTGGTTGCACTTATTACATTTTAATATTTTATGTGTCTGGGGTTTATTTTGCAGTTGTGAGTGAGTTAGAGATGCCACTTTATTTTTCAAGAGGACAATTGACTCTGGAGAAGTTTTAGTGAAGATTGAGAAAACTTAGAGTGGGAAAGTGTAGTTTATTGTTATAATGATTTGCATTAAAAATAACGAAGATGAGTGGAATCCTTTAAACTGATTTTAATTAACATACTGTGGAAGGAGCTTCTTGTTGAAATGGAGCCTGGCACCTTACCCAGACTCACTTCTCACTTTTAACTCCAGTGCTAATTTTCAGTACTTAAAATGTTGCTTGTTTTTTTTTTTTTTCTTGGTTTTCATGATTCATGAATTTCTGATTTGTCTCTTACCTTACGATCAGCATATTTCTGCATCCTTCTCTTCCCTTTCTTGATCTTAAGGTGCTTCCTTTCGTCAGGGTTGTGTCCTAACCCACACCCTCTCCACTCCCAATTCTTTCCACTTTACACTTTCTGCATGATTTCAATCTGTCTACAGTTTCTGATAGAATGTATGCTGAAAGCTTGAATAAATATGTTGAAAAAATAGTTGAGTAGGTCTGGAGCTCATGACTTATCTGTGTTGAAGAGATTTATTTCAATGCCTTATGTGCATTTTAAACTTAACTATATCCATCATTGAATTAATTATTCACATCCTTAGCCTATTTTTCTATGGCCATGTTTACTTTGATCTCTCTTGTTCTCTCTTTTTCTCTTTCTTCATTTCACTCTATTGATTTTCAGGGTGCTCTTTGCGTATTAGGGACCAAGCTGATAATCAGTCAGTACCTACCAGTACAGCATGATATAATGATATTTTTACCTGGTGTTCCCTATATCACTTGTCTAAGTCAGAAATATGGGTGCCAAATTTTGATGCCCGTCTCCTTAAATCTAATAGCAAGTAGATTGCAAATTTCTATCCATCCTATTTTAACCCTTAATTCCTTAACAAGATTTTTTATACACATTATAAACCTTCCATTCAAGCCACTATAATTTCTCCTTGCCATTGTTACAGTGTCCCAATGACCTCTCTTTTGCGAGCTGTGCCCGCCCCTCCCCATCTGATGTGTTCTATACATTATGTCAAAAGTGATCTTTTACATGTAATATTATCACCAGCTCTTTAAATGTTTTCAGTGGATCTCTATTTCTCATATGATAAGTTTCAAATATTTTAATGTCAAACAGGTAAGGAAATCATCTCTCCCTTTCTTATTTAAGCAGAAAAAAAAAAAAATCCAAGTCCAGTTTGACATGTTGAGCTGAAAGTACGTTTGAGGCACACAAAAGTAGACACTGAGTAGTCAGTCTCTGAATACCAGAGTCTGCAGCCCAAGTGGGTGAATGAACTGAAGATGTCAATCTGGAAATGTTCAGTGTATGACCATGAATGACAGGAGTCTGGATATGATCATGTGGGGAGGTGTTTTACAGTGAGATGTGGAACAGGGCCTAAACCTGAGACTTGAAGAAATACAACACTGAATGTTTCAATAGAGAAGGAGTGGCCAGAGTGGGAGGAGGAAAGAATATATGGTATTATAAAAACAGGTGAAAGAACGAATTCAAGAATAGCCATCATTACCCTTAACAGTCAAATAAGAATACAGATCGATGCGCACTGAAAGTAATAGCTTGAAAATCCTTAATGACCTTAGCAAGACCCATTGCAGTGATTTGATAGAATGGATATGATGATAAGGGGTGAATATTTGGTAAATAATTCAACATAGATTGGCCATGAAGGGAAAAGAGGGATTGTGTTTACCTATTTTTTAAAGATGGCAGAATTTTGATTCTACTATGAAGACACATGTACATGTATGTTTACTGCAGCACTATGTTCAATAGCGAAGACATGGAACCAACCCAAATGCCCATCAGTGATAGACTGCATAAAGGGAATGTAGGGCATATATACCATGGAATATGCAGCCATAAAAAGGAATGAGATCATGTCCTTTGCAGGGATGTGGATGGAGCTGGAAGACAATATCCTCAGCAAACTAACACAGGAACAGAAAACCAAACACCACTGTTCTCACTTATAAGTGGGAGTTGAACAATGAGAACACATGGACACAGGGAGGGGATCAGCACATACTGGGGCTTGTTGGGGGATGTGAGGGCAAGGGGAGGGAGAGCATTAGGACAAATACCTAATGCATGCAGGGCTTAAAACCTTGATGACAGGTTGATAGGTGTAGCAAATCACCATGGCACATGTATACCTATGTGACAAAGCTGCACATTCTGCATATGTATCCCGGAACTTAAAATAAAATAATAGATGACAGAATTTTGAATATATTGGCATATTTAAGTTCTTTGATGTTCAGTTATTTTCAGATGATAAAAACATAGTTAATGATGTCTAACTCACCAAGTGGTTCAAGATGAGAAAAAACCTAGAATATTCTCTAACACATCTAATACATATTGGACCATCAATATGTATAAAATGTGAGTCTCGCTTCTGTCCCTTTTCTTCTCCTCCCCCTTTCCTTGCCCCACATCCGCTGAGTTGGCCATCCTTCATAATAGTAAAACCATTGTGCTTAGTTACAGTGGAAATGCGTTTTTGTCTGTCTTATTAATCTGTGATCTCCTGAGTGTCGCTGTTATATTTGTTTCCTTAATTGCTAGGCATATTCTAACATAAATGTATCATCTCAGCTCATTAAATGGAATTGCATTTTCAGTTCTACAATTTGAAGACCAAATCTGTTGACTCCTTTTCAAAATATGTTGACTTGACTTTATTCTTTCCAGGTTGGCAATGGTTAACAAAGCAACAGGTTACATTTATAATGGGAAGCCAAATGCAAACAAATAATATGAACAGCAGTGTGTCTACTTTGTATTGTAATAAAATAGCACTTGATTTCTGCATAAAGAACTTTTGTTTGGAGCAGGTAATGACAAGTTTAGTCACAACTTTATTCCTAATTAGTATTTTGGAGAGAGCACAAGAGGCAATGTGAATTCCTGTCTAAAATTTAAAAGCACTATCGGAACCACTGATCTGGATAAATAATCCATGCAAGACTTTAGAGTTTGAATTTGGTTGTTTTGCAGTTGTTTTATATATTAAGCATGATTTTCAAAATGTTTTTCTTCCTTCATGGTGACTTTGTGTCTGTCAGCTGAGGGGAAATTTGGATAGAGTGTCTGGTAATCAAAGGAACAGAAGATGAATAGGTGTAGAGTCTTTTTGGTTTTTTTTCAAGACGATTAACTCAATGGCATCTACCTGGAATATAGATGCACTGTGCTGTTTTAATTTTGATAATCCTGTAAGCTGGTCTCCGATAATTACCTTCTGTAATTGGAACAAATTTATAATTATGCTAATTCATTCTTAGCCACCCAATATATGGAATCCAAGCTCATCCATATGTGTCCCTGTGTTTCCTTTGGAGATCATTACATTATTAGCCTTTTACTCACTGACAGAAATATTTGTATTGTTTGTAGATTTGATTTCTCCAGTGGTACATGTACATGTATGTGTGATATATGTCTGTGTATCATTAATTGTATGTAACTCTGGCATCAGCTTTTAACACCTGTTTATATATCAACATTTGGAATCTTTAATGGTTTAGTAAGATATTTTCTCAGCACTTGAAGATATATTACATGGTAACAGGAACAGGAAATGAAAACTTAATATTCTCACATCATCACTTTAAAACATTATTTACATACCTCAGATAATGGAGAGAGGGGGTAAATGTGAATACAGAAGCAGTTTTCAGTGCCTCTAAGAGCCAGCTCCTCATAATCTATCTTAGAGAGGTCTGCCCAGCCGAAAATAATCCTTTAAGATGAAAGGGCACATCACACTATGTTTCAGATAGCAAGCTTTGGCAGCATCTTCTAGGTGGTGCTTCACCAGAGATTCAAAAGCAGATTGTTTCCCCTTTTGCAGGTGGAAAAAGCAAAAGTAGAAGTAACAAAGAGCAAGATCTGTCCCACTATGGAAAACACAGCTGAAAAGCAAATGGCAGCATGTAATCTCCCTTACAAGCCATCTTTGGATTACATCTCTCTCCCCATTCTTATGTTTATGTTTCTTCTGTTTAATGTTCTTTTCCACTGATCATCATTCTGCAAACTCTTTACATTAAAGTAAATATGTTTCATTCTTTACTCATGACAGTGTTACAGTTTCAGTAAAGAGTGGATGAGGGTGTTCACTTTCCCAGAGACCATTTACTTGTCATAATGAATAAAAAAAAAATAGTATGAGACTGCACCTGACTTTCACAACTGAAGCGGGGAAAGTAAAGGACAACACTGTCTGACAAGAGACACACAATGTCAGAACATAAAGTTCCGTAATCAGTATTCAGGCTTCTGCAAAGGTGCGGATGTCTGTCATTTCATTCAGCAGCAGTGAGTGTGATTCTGTCTGTGATCATGAGGTTTTCTATCATGTGCTTGTTTCTGCTGCAATGGCTTCACAATTAAGCCGAATTTCTGCTTCCTTTTGTGATGCATAATCAGATAACTGGAGCTAAATTGAAGAAACCGCAGTGTAGGTGGCTTTAAAATCAATCTGTAGAGCCTGGAAAGAAAAGCAAGACAAAAGGGGAAACATGATAGTACTGTTATAAATAACTTGAAAGAAATATTATCAAGGAGAGAGGAGAGGACAGGTGACATCTAATATGAAAGTGGCAAAGCAAGTAATGGCCTAAACTAACGTTAGGCAAGAATATGCCCCATTGTGAGCAGAGAAGCATCACTCTGCAATGGTTCAGTCCCAGTGGAGACTTACTAGACAATGTCAAGTCAAATTAGGCAAATATTAAGTAGCATCCTTTAATGTAGTCAGTAAGAAGCCTAAGAACATGACCAATGCCTTGTGCTAGAAAAAAAAAAAAAATTTTGAGGGCTACTAGTTCTAGTTCTATCATTTCCCAAGCATATAGCCTTAGGCAAATCATATAATGGGTAAAATGGGAAGCATAAGATTTTCTTTGCCTTTCTTGGGGTTGCTGTGAGGATCAAATAAGATGATGTATTGAATGGCAACATGTTCAGATGCGAGTATAAAGACAATAGTCGACAGCACTGTGGTTTTCTTTGCCTTTTCCTCATGATCACAAGATGGCTGCCATATTGTTAGAATAACATTCATGTCCAGTAAAGTCAAAAGAACAGAAATACCAGTCCCTTTTCTCAGCAAAGCAAATGCTTTCCTATAAGTTCTCCAGTTGACTTAGATCCAGTCAGCTTCTTAAACAATTTTAGCACATTAGGGATGTATCGCCACAGCAGGACTTCATGGGTACATGCTGCACTCATATCTATGCAGCACCAAAAGCAAAATGAGACCCCAGATAATGTTCAGGGGGCTAGCTTGACTTCTCATGACCTATCCGCGGACAGATACTGAGCTTGAGTAAGTTTTTGATGTCAAAATAATTCAGGTCACATTCTGATCATTTGACAGTAATGATATAACTGGAGTGTGTGCATTCAACTGAGAGCTGTCCTTTAAATCACCCACCTGGGAGACAATACCCTTACTCTAACAATGTTGCCATTCCCAAGAAAATTGTTTTCAATTCTTCCTTAGGAATGATCATAAAAATCCAAAATATGTTTTCAAAATTTTCTGTAATAGTGACAAGTTTCTGTATTTCAGTGTAATTTTTGCAAAGAGCCAATGGTCGTTCCACCCAAATCTAGCAAATGATAGGATAACTGAGCTTAATGGATAAAAGCAAGACTTAAACTTGGAATGAAATTATGTCTCTCTATGTGTGTTTATGTGTATATATGTGTGTGAGTGTGTATTTTTTGTGTATGTGTGTGTACATGTGGTTTAGGCAAGGTACTTAACATCTGTGTTTCTTTGTCTGTAAAATGGGGGTGATAAAAATGGTATTTTCCTCACAGAGATTCTTTTAGGATTAAATTAACTAACACATGTATAGTGCCTAAAAGAGTATTTGGCACATGGTAAGTGTTCATGAAATGCTAGATATCATTATTAGGCTGGGAAATAATCCATTTGATCAAAACTCACACTATAACCTAAAGCGAATGAGAAATGTGTTGATTAGACCAGCGTCCTGGCATGTGCGAATCCAGAGGCTTCCTCGTGGTTCCTGGAATCCCATCTTCACCTCTGCCTGGTGCAGCCTGTCCCCACCTCATGTCCTCGGGTGCCGTCTCAGTTCAGCTACTCAGCAGCTGGAATGCAGACCTCATCCTTCTCCCCATTTTCTCACAAAAACACAATCAGTCTTGCTTTTTGTAAGATGCTAACTTGACAAAAGCTTTGAGCTTATGTAGGGAGTGATCATGTTGTGAACTTCTGTGGCCTTCCAGCTTTTTCCTGGCTCTACCACTTATACATCTCTAATAGACCTGTCTCTCTACCCTGTCCCCTAGATATGGTTGTCTTCCCAAGACATTTTTTATTATAGTGTGAAAAAATATTTATTACTCTAATATAATTCATAAATCTTAAGTGAATATGTGAAATTCAGTATGAAAAATGTGTAGCCATTATGAAATATTAGTGGCTCCCAGAATATATTGAAAAACAGCTCTCTGAGCAGTCACACTGTTCTAGGTCATTTCTATGTACTCAACTCTGGGAACTAAAGCAAAGAAAAATGGACCCCTCCCTTACCCCATCCATAAAATGCAGTTTGAAATTTTCTCCTATGTGTGCATGTATGTATACTGCACCAACCTCTAAATCTGCATGGACAGCAATTTGGGTTAGCACATTTATTCAGCGGGTACCATTGAACATCCTTAGAGGGGAGATATTTGAGATATTGTTCATGTTCTTAAGGAGCTTGCTGACAAGTAGAGCAGAAAGAAAATGATCACAGGCAATGAGATGAATTGAGACACTTTAGAAGTCATAAAGCTGAGGTTGCATCTGTAATATGTATGAACAACTCCATTTGATACCGAGTCTACCAAATCCCAAGAGAGAGGGCTGGGAATGAAGTGTAAGAGCATGTGGTAGATCATACCAATTAATGGGCCTGATTTGCATTTTCCATGGGATATGAGGGTAGATTTTTGGGTTGGTCCAGTCTAGAATTCAAAGGTCAAGGGGCTTCAGGTCCTGCATGTGAGGAAAGCTGTATTTTAAAGCAGCTTTCTCTTCTTTCTAGACTAGTCTTTGGGTGTTTTTTTGTTTTTTTGTTTTTTTTTTCATTTCTAAAGTATTAACACCACCACTCTCCTCTTTCTTTTATAGAACATTAAGAACAAGAATAGGAGCATGAAAATTCTCACATTGTCTGGTGGAAATAAACATTTAGGTGCAAGGTTTATGTATATACATACTAGATGTTCTTAATAAAAGGTCAGAGTAAGTGACATATTATGACTCATGCAGACATATTCATATGTAAGCCAGGTCTCAGGTAAGATAATCTCCCACAATGCATCATTCTGTTCCCCTTCTAGTGGAGGCTCCCTCTCCAATCTGATTACATCATGCTGCCTATTGGTGAGAAAACTAGAAGCTCATCAGTTGCATACCTTCTGTCCCCAGCTAACCAGAATGACTGATCAGGAACCTGCTGTCTGGCATGAAATCTAATTGTCTTTGATGTTCTGCTTTTCCAGATTTGTTTATAAACTGGAAAAAAATCCACAAATCACAGACCATCTGTACATAACACTATGCTAATGAATGCTGGCATTCTGAAAATCCATAAGCTCATTACCTCTAAGTAACTAGTTTCTTTGCATGTTCTGAACTGGGAACTGGGATTATCTATCTGAACCAAATAAGTAGAAACCAGATAAAGAATGGTTCATCCGAGGGGTGAATGCCTCCAACAACCTTCAGGCATGTTAAGCCTCTCTGTCAAAAAGATGAACTCTTGGCAGCAGGTCATGTGTATAAGTGATACAAATGTCTGTTAGCCACAGGTGGTCAATTTATTGATCCCATAATGCTAATTTGAAAATCTGTATTGCTTTTGTTAAGAGCTTAATTAGGGATTTACAGTGTAGGCAATTTATTGTTAAATAATGTCTGAACTCAGCATACATGCAAACCCTTATCATACCAGCAGAATATTGGATATAGGTTCAAAAGTTATGTGCTTGCCAGTCATTTCCATGAGAAAGCCATGAGAGTGGGCAGTAACACATGCACCATAACATTCATGGATGGTTGGGGAAAATGATTTAGTGAAAGGAAATTAAATCCAGTATAGGGCATTGAGCTCCTCTTTGTGATAACATTCACCAGGGTTCGGAAGTCTGGTGTATCGTGGTTTTTGTGGAGAAGGGGGGACAAATCTACATTTCGCTTATGAATATGTTTCTTTTTTTGGTCCTCATATTTTGTAATATATGGGTCATCATATAAGAATCAAAAAATATTACCTTGAAATAAGCATCTCTGGCTTTTCATGAAAAATGTAAGATCTGGCCACACTGTGCCTGTATTCTCTCACGGTAATGATACTCTGACCCTAACTACTGGCCACACATTTACACAGGTCTTGTGGTCTACATTTTGCCACGGTCATGACTTTCCTATAATTTCTGATGCTAAAGATACATACTCTGTAAATTAAAGGCCACCGTGACACATGAAAAGCAAAAGAGATTATTAAGCAAAAATGAGTTCATTGTCATTTTTCATTGCACTATCATTTTTTAAAAATACCCATGCCTTTGTCTAAAAAGACAGAAAATGCCACATTTTTAAAGAAAAATGAGTGTGAGCTCATTCCTCTGTGGAAACGAAGAACAGTCCCTTGTCTTTAATATGCAAGCAGTGCACGTGGAGGTCTCGTACCCAGCACCACTTCACTAATTTATGTTACCTCCCTGGCCCCCAGGAACATTACAGTTTGCAACTGCTGGTGTAGAGAATTTTTTTTCCTATTTTATTTATTAAACTGTTCTACATTAGGAGCACTTAGCTCATCAAAAATGTTTTAAAGTTTCTCTAAGTGACAAAAGCATAAATTCAAGTGCAATTTGTCACTTTTATAAGCCCAGAAAATACCAAACTGATTTCCTCATAAAGATCCTGCCATCAGTTAAATGGATAAACTATTACGTTACGAATAAAAAAACAGTTCCACAGTTAAGTGTCTACCATGTTGACTGTTTATAGACATAACTGGATTGAGGGACCCCAGTCATGACACCATAAACATCAAGTATACCAGTATATATATATATGCTAATATGCTGGGGTCTGTACATATGTAAAAAGTTATGTGATGCTTACCTATCATTTCCATGAGAAAGCCATGAGAGTAGGTTTTCATAGGGAGTGTGTGTGTATGTGTGTGCATGTATATATATGTGTGTGTATATGTGTGTATGTGTATATATATGTGTGTGTGTGTATATGTGTGTGTGTGTGTATAGACAGATACACACTCATACCTAGGACACCTTATTTACCTTATCGATATTTTTCAAACTGTAATTTCGGAAGGCCTAGAAGCAGACCACAGTATATGTCCATAGTGCCTGTGAGTGATTGGGGGTAGACCGTACAGCAGGACCAGCTCATATGATAGCACAGGTTGCGCACAAGCATCTTGAGCACGCATCATTTACATTGCCAAGGGAGGATGTGAATCATCTCTTCTGGAGTTGTGCAGTGGGCCTGGCATGACCAGGTTTATGCATGTTAGGGTCCCTCACATCTGCAGTTCAGATACCTCGCTTCTGCATCAGTCATAATATCTTCCCTTTTTTAATCCTCTTTTTCATTTTGGGTTTCAGATAAGCTTTGAATTAAAGAAATATTCTGCAGCTAAATATAAATTTGAAAATTACTATGCTACAGGATAAGTAAAAGAGATTTTTTAAGCTAAAGTAATTTGATTTTAGATTATGAAAGATTTTACCTTGAATTTGCCATAATTAACTATCAGAAAAAAAGAATAATTACCCCAGCTAAGACTTCTATAAACACTGTATTCTCTTCCAATGTTTATGTTAAGCATACATAAGTTTATCATTGTTTTTGTTTTATAAATTTATGATAACACTAAACATAATTTTATAGATTTACTCTTTCATGTATTATGACCACTTTTTTATGTTTTTCCTAGTTGATACCAGACTTTTAACATCTACACAATACTAAATCAATTGCTGAGTCCCAATTTATTTTTTTAAAGCTTTATTATTTGTCATGTAGCTTTGGCATGCTTTTTCTCTTTCCTCCTTGCATCCTTTCTTTTTTCCTCTTTTTTGTTCTTTTCTCTCTCTTTTTTTCTCTTTCTTTCTCTCTTTCTTCTATCAAACATAATTTATTGTTGTTAAACTTGCACCCTTAATATTTTCTTTCAGTAAATTCCTAAGCCCGTAATGACAAGTGCAAGTGATATAATTATCTTTAAGACTATCAAATAGAACCAGGCACTGTGATTCATGCCAGTAATCCCAGCACTTTAAGAGGCCGAGGTGGATTGCTTGAGCCCAGGAGTTCGAGACCAGCCTGAGCAACATAGTGAAACCCTGTCTCTACAAAAAATAAAAATAAAAATAACCTGGTGTGGTGTGCCTGTGCTCCCAGCTAGTCAGGAGGCTGAGGTGGGAGGATTGCTTGAGCCTGGATGGTCAGTGAGTTATGATCACACTACTGTGCTCCAGCAGTAGTCTTTTGAGACATTGTCTCAAAAAATAAAATAAAATAAAAAAGGAAAAAAGACTAGCAAATGGAGGTAAGTGTTAGGAAGAAAATCAAAGCAGAAAGGGGTTGGGCTTACTATTTTTGAAAGGGTTGTTAGGTAAGGCCTCTGTGAGGAAATAGCATTTGACTTGAGAGATTTAAATGCAAAGTGGGATTGAGCCATGGTACCACCTATGGGAGAGTTCTTCAGGGCAGAGGAATCAGTAGGTATGAAGGCTCTGAGGTTGCAACTTGCTTTGAACTTTAGAAAGTTCAAAGGGCAGGAAGGAGTACAGCAGGGCTAAAGTGGAATGAACTTGAGGCTCTGAGATGGCTAACTCACAGAGGGTGCTAGACCCCACATAAGGATATTTTGTTAGCCTAGAGGTTTCATTCTAAGATTCAAAGCCACCGAAGGATCTCAAGCTAGAAAGTGGCATGGTCTCATCCCTTTGTAGAACATCAACTGTAGAGGTCAGAAGAGAAGCCACAGACAGACCAGTTTGTGAAGAAACCACTGCCAAAGTCCCAGAAAGAAGATCATGGTAGGACAGTGTCTTAGTTCATTCCGTGTTGCTCATAACAAAATACCTGAAACTGGGTAATTTTCAAGGGAAAGAAATTTATTTCTTACAGTTCTGGAGGCTGAGAAATCCAAGGTTGAGGAGCTATGTCTGGTGACAGCCTTCTTGCTGGTGGGGACTCTGCAGAGTCCAGAGGTGGCACAAGACATGGCATCACTTGGCAAAGGGGCTGAGCAGGTGAATGTTCCAGCTCAGGTCTCTCATCTTCTTGTGAAGCCACCAGTTTCCCTTCCATGATAACCCATTAATTCATTAATTAATTCATTAATTCATTCATGAGAGGAGAGTCCTCATGATCTAATCACCTCTGAAAGGCCCCACCTTTCAATCCTGTCACATTGGAAGTAAATGTCAACATAAATTTTGGAGGAGACAAATATTGAAGCTGTTTGGAGGAGACAAATATTCAGTATGTTGTCCATAGCATGATATCAAACAGTAGGTGAAATGTTCTCTGGTCTGCACTCTCAACAAAAAACAAACAAATCACTAAAATAAAAACTCCATGTGTGTTTGAGAGAGATATTTTAATCTTGACTACTTTGATAGGAAACATACTGCTCTAACTTCTAACTTATTAATTATTAGACTTTATTCTTAGTGCTACATAATATTCAATTGTTTAATTGTCATGTGTTTTGTGGATTTTTTTTCATGTATTACATACTCATCTTGATGCCAGATTTACTGGAATAGGTTTTTATCATCAACTTAAATGAAAGTTTGAGCATTCATATTATTTTTACTCATACCATTCATATTATTAACCTTTATATATCAAATTTGTGGCAAATATTTTCCTAGTTTGTTGGCCTCGTTCTTTTGTGCATGATTTTATTTTTCTTTAAGTTTTCAATTTGAAGCGAGTTTCTACTTGACGGTTGTACCTTTAATTTTCCTCTGAGCCAAGATTCCTTTAGGACAGCTTTTCTTGATTTCCAGGTGCTAGGACTCCTTTAGTTACAGTCTTCAGGAGCACTGCCCACAGGGCTCTCTCTGGCTATCTACTCTCTATGAATAATTTATTTATGGGTCAATGCCAGACTTTCTCTACTTCCTGACCAACTGTTGGAGGAGAGGTATGAAAGAAGAGGACAGCTGAGCTGGGGACATAGGAGAAGTGCTTGCTGGATGCTACAAATAGGAAATGTAAGGAATTAATCAGAAAGCAGGCAATTTGCTCCTGAATTTCTGACCTAGGAGGAGAGTGGAGGTAGAGCAAAAAAGTTCCCAGACCTGCTTTAAGCTGATCAACTTCTTCCTTGCAGTGATATAGGACTGATGGCAATTTAAAAGACCTAATTCTATTGACTTTACAGTAAGGGTTACATCCTAACATCAACTGTAAAGGCAAGCATAGAAGCCACAGACAGACCAGTTAGTTAAGAAGCCACTGCAAAAATCCCAGAAAGAAGATCATGGCAGGGTGAGGTCTTAGTCCATTTCTTGTTGCTCATAACACAATACCCAAGCCTGGGTAATTTTCAAGGGAAAGGAATTTATTTATTATAGTCATTATATTGAGACAATATGACTCTCAACTTTTATATTTTGGTGAGAATGTAGATTTACTTACCCGTTTACTTATTTCTATTTTACCCACTCATTGTAAGATCCAGTGAAAGAAGAGACCATCTTGGTTTTGTTCACCTAGTTTTACCTAGCTCTCAGTACAATCTCTGATACTCAACAAATGTTTAGATATTTGTCAGAGGAACAAATGGATGGCTCTGAAATAGGCAATGGTAGTAGTGAATGGAAGACATTGTGTCACAGGCTGGTAGTCATAACACAGCTGTGTTATAAAATTGGTTCCATTGCCCTACTTTGTTAAACAGAGCAACACTTTTTGTCTCTGATCATCATTAGTACCTTCCAGGCTGGTGCCATCAGAAACCCCAGGACTTGGTAGTGAGATTTGCATTTTTACTTCATTGTCTGTTACCACTCGGCTCTACAGCTTTTCTTGACGTTTACTGTAATTCTCAGATCCCCTCTTTGTGCTAGTTGGTATCATTTTCTTTCAAATTAACCTCTTCTAAAGTAAGTTTTGGATGGTGATGATTTGGGGTATTTAAGCTCTCATTCATGGGGTGGTACTTGGGGTAAGTATGGAAGGATCCTTATGTGTCTTCCCCTGGTAAATCCCTTTTTACAAAGACAAATCGTTATTAAACCAAATGATTATAGAAGAGATGACACTTTTTTGTGTTTGTTTGTTTGTTTGTTTTGAGAAGGAGTCTTGCTCTGTTGCCCAGGCTGGTGTGCAGTGGTGCATTCTCAGCTCACTGCAACCTCTGCCTCCCTGTTTCAAGTGATTCTCCTGTCTCAGTCTCCTGAGTGTCTGGGATTACAGGCACATGCCACCAACCTGGCTAATTTTAATAATTTTAGTAAAGATAGGGTTTCACTGTGTTGGTCAGCTGGTCTGCAACTCCTGACCTCGTGATCTGCCCACCTCGGCCTCCCAAAGTTCTGGGATTACAGGCATGAGCTGCCGCGCCCGGCCCAGATGACACTTTTTATTGTTGATAAATTAAAATTCTTTAGACTTAAGAAATGAAATGAGGTATCTTGTTCTAAAACCAGCTTTCAATGAGCTGCGCTTGTGGTGAGCAGAGTATGATGAAATGCCCCTGATGTGTATGCTCCTGTGTGACTTCTCTTTGATGTCATCATGGCCATTGCTTTCTGTAATAAATGTCAGTTTTTATGTGTCCGTTAAATTACTGTGTTTTACCTATGCTGATAACTAGAGCTGAATGGTGGTTGTCAAACAAGAGATGTGTCTAGTGCTACCAAGGGGCACTAGAGAGTAGAGATGTTGCTTTGATATGGAAGTAGAGAGTGAATAAGGAAATAATAGATCGGAGGAAAGTGGCATGTGATGAAATAGAGGTGCTCAGGGTGGTGTATCTTCATTTGAAGTAAATTGAGGATCCCGGGAGCAGAAGGCTTCCGTCTGTGTCTGCCTTTTGTGTTCAAGGAAAGAGAAGTTTAGACCAAGGATAGGACCAAGTTAAAACTGGGAAGAAGAAAATAGGTTCTTCAGCATCTAGGAGAAAACACATCAGAAATGGGAGTAGTCTGTGTTCAGAGGATGGGGAAGGTGAGCTTCTCCAGAAGAGGGGCTGGGCCTCAACTGTGTCAGCTACCTAACCCAAGTGCTAAATGTCTGTTTGATCACTGGAGGAGTAACATAAATGATCACCAAAGAAACTTATCTCAAAATCTACAGAACACTGAGCTTTAAATTTAAATCTGCTTATGATTGCTCAAAACTGTTTTACTTTAACCTTAGTACAATCTCAAACCTTTATCAAAACTTGTTTAAATTCAGGCATCTTGACTTAAAACCTTGTCTAATAATGTAATATCCTCTCAACACAAAATACAAGTTCTACATTTATATGTTGATTTTCTGAGCTCCACTTTGGACCAGTTATTGAAATATCATCATCATCATGAACGTTGTAATGAAATGAAATGGCCTAATTGCCGTCACCTCTTTTCTCTCCTCCGGTGCATTTTTAGAAAATGGGCCAAAGTCAATGTAGGATATTTGTGTTCTTTTCCTGCTCCCAGCTTATTAGCTTGAGTATCCATTTCCTGAATATAACCAACTTTACCAAACAAAAGGGACAGGATATGGAATAAAGAAACCAATCATTGCTGTTGCTCTATATTTTAGATACAGCTCTCTCCCACACCCAAATCTGCTCACCTTTCAATTCCAGAAAAGAGTTCTGATTTTTTTAGTGACTTGTAAACATTCCTTTCTTCCTGTAGGTGGAATGGCTGAAAAATGAGGAGCCCATTGACTCTGAACAAGATGAGAACATTGACACCAGGGCTGACCATAACCTGATCATCAGGCAGGCACGGCTCTCGGACTCAGGAAATTACACCTGCATGGCAGCCAACATCGTGGCTAAGAGGAGAAGCCTGTCAGCCACTGTGGTAGTTTACGGTAAGACCAGCCCAAAGGCCAGAAATGAATAGGGAGGGCAGAAAGCAGAGAGGCAGAGGGATGTATGTTTTATTAAAACTTTTAATGTCGAGAGCTGCAAAGACCTTGGGGTTCATTCACTGCAGCGCTCTATCCTGCCTCCCCCACCTGGCAGGCGAAAAACATCACTATTTATATTAATGTGTTTGCTGTTCCTTCCAATACTGCACTTCTGTGTGATAGTCAGTGACATTTCCAATCTCTCTTTTAAAAATAATAAAAAGCTGTTTATTTTATTCCATTATGTTTATATTTGAAAAGAATTGAGATGGGCAACTTCTGCTTCCCATGCCTCTCAGACCCAACATTCACCCCAGTTTTTCCTAGACCTGCTGTCAAGTAGTCTCTCCCCTGGTATGTAAAATTCTCCAAAAACAAACAATACTATTTGCTGAATATCTCAGGTATTATATAAAAGAAGTTCCCAGCTATAGAAGTAAAGGCATTCCCTTCCACAATAGAAGAGCCCTGGGATTGATTTTTGAAGCACTTAAAGTCAGAAATTCAAATGCTGATATTTTCTTCTTATACTCTGGATTTTCAAGTGCTTTAGAGATTTATTGATGAGTTCTTTCTATTTCTTATAATTTCCTTGCAAGGCAAATTCTGTGTCCCTCCTATTTCAGATGAATAGGCTGAGGACTGGATGAGGTGACCCCACTGTTGTCTCATGATGGAGCAGCCAGTGGGGGCTGCACCGTCTCTCGGTCCCTGGATGCCTGACTCACAGCACCTGGCACAGTGGCTTGCACATAGTAGGCAATCAGTAAAAACCTCTCTCCTTTTTTTCTCCCCTCCCCATTTTTCTCTCTCAGTGAATGGAGGCTGGTCTTCCTGGACAGAGTGGTCAGCCTGCAATGTTCGCTGTGGTAGAGGATGGCAGAAACGTTCCCGGACCTGCACCAACCCAGCTCCTCTCAATGGTGGGGCCTTTTGTGAGGGAATGTCAGTGCAGAAAATAACCTGCACTTCTCTTTGTCCTGGTGAGATATATGCAGATTCCCTTTTCCCTTCTGATCCACCAACACTATTAAGCTGGTGTGAAGCAATCAATGTTACCTTCTTTTCCAAAGTCACCCTCTCCCAAGTTCTTAGAATAGAACCTTTATCCAAGGTGCTAATGTAGAGCTCATTGTCGTGGCAGCAACGTGGGTAAAATGCCACGGTGCGATGTTTTGGGGCATATTTTTTAATACTCAGATGATACTGAACATTTGTCATCAATAAGCCAATTGCTATGAAGTCTGGTTATACTGCCAGCGTTTGGTTGGGCTAAGCCATCCCCTTCTCTCCTTGGGTTCTCCCATCTTGTGGCCTGTATTTGTATAAATAGTTAGCAGGGATTAGATAAATTGTCTTAAAGCACAAAAGAATGGTACCAAATGTTTAACTCTTTATCATTAGTTATCAATCAAATAACTTTATCAGTTCTAGCTTTGTATTTATTTATAAGATGATAGAGACTGTACACTGTCACAGCAGTCTATATTTTACATTTTGTCTATGCTTGCCTTTCTTTCTGTAAAAAGAGATACTTCATTTACCAAGTATGGCTTTCATAAATTCCTTTGTCTCTTACTGGCTGTAACCCAATTTATGCAACAAGAAATAGATGAGATGGAAGATGACTTTCTTTAGGAAACGCATATCCTCCCACTGAGAAATAAATTGACCTGGGTCTCACATGCAATACAGAACATTAACTCCAAGGACACTGAACTAGAGCCTCATGTCTTTATAATAAAATTGCAAATTTAGTTGCAATCGAAGTTAAGGTAGGGCTCTTCCCAGAAGCATATTCTTGGAGTTCCATTTTGGACTTATGTTCAATAAGCATTTATTGAGTGCTTACTATGTGCCAGGTACTGTGCAGGATGCTTTTACATACATAATGTCATTTACTCCTGTGTTGTGAGTTTTACTATCCCCAGTTGGCAGACATGGTAAAATGAGGCTAAGTAACTCGCCCAGGGTTGCTCAGCGGATAAGTTGGCAGATCCAAGACAAGGGCTCAGACATTTTGCTTCAAGTTCAGTATTTGTTTATATTACCCTATTCTTGACTAATTGCTTTAGATTTAAAATTGCAGTATCTTAAATAACCTACATAAGCATGGTTGAACTATTCCTAGGAGGTAAAGGGCAATTGCCTCAGACATCTGCCATGATCTCTAGGGTTGCTTTTTAGTGGAATTAAATTCAGTTTGTTCATTTCTACATACAGCAGCAGTCCATGACCCAAGAAATTCTATTTATATAAGTCCTGGTGTCTTGGGGTTTGACTGACCTGTTTTAGTTTAATACTATCAATATATTTGGGTTTAACTTTATATTGTTTAGGGGCTTCTAGGGCTTAAAGATAGTTCATTCTACTCTGTTCTAAACTGTCAACCCCTAAGAAAGTGGCTGATTATCAGTGGTTACTGCACACAGTTTATCTGTCCACCTAAGATGCACTTGGGCATGAAAGACTGGGAAAGAATGGGTCATGACAAATTTTTAGCCAACCCAGTGGTGCTAGAAATATGAATGCTTGCCTCAATTTGGTAATTGGTCTCATCCTGAAATAGCAAGAGTATTATACCACTGCTTTTGTGAGCCTGTCTCTTCAGGAAAGAAACCATGGAGAGAAGATAAGTGGATATGTATGCTCTTTTGTTTCTGTTTGGTGGTTATTTCCTTAAAATCCAGCTCTAGAACAACAGCAGTCCTGGGGTGAGTCTCCTGACAGCTACTTGAGTCATTCTAACAATGGTTTCTTTTGTTTGCCTTTGAAGTGGATGGGAGCTGGGAAGTGTGGAGCGAATGGTCCGTCTGCAGCCCAGAGTGTGAACATTTGCGGATCCGGGAGTGCACAGCACCACCCCCGAGAAATGGGGGCAAATTCTGTGAAGGTCTAAGCCAGGAATCTGAAAACTGCACAGATGGTCTCTGCATCCTAGGTAACACCTTCAGTTTAACATCTTCAGTGTTTGTTCATAATACTATTTATGCATCTCAAGAAAGTAAGCTACAGCCATTAATGTGGTTAAATAAGTTAGCAGAAAGCCAAGTTGCTAATGGCAAAAATAAATTAGGTAAAAAGTGCAGAAAAGCAGACAAATGCATTTTTAATAGAGATGGTATAAATGCATATATTGTATCACTGTGCATTCTGTTTAGGTGTATATTTATTAAATTGATAACATTTTAAGAGTAGAAAAAAAGTTAAAATATTTTAGACATTTAGAAGCTTCCATTTTTAATTTTGATGAAATTCTGATACTGATCACTGTGGTTATATTTCCCCCCAGGAATTTTGCAAACACAGTAAAGCATTTAATCATCTTTAGAGGCCATGGATTCTGTGGCAAGGAACATGTGTTGTGACTGTTATCTTAAAAATAGACTGGGTGCGGTGGCTCACGCCTGTAATCCCAGCACTTTGGGAGGCCGAGGCGGGCGGATCACAAGGTCAGGAGATCGAGACCATCCTGGCAGTGAAACCCCGTCTCTACTATAAAAACTATAAAAAATTAGCCGGGCTTCGTGGTGGGCACCTGTAGTCCCAGCTACTCGGGAGGCTGAGGCAAGAGAATGGCATGAACCCACGAGGCAGAGCTTGCAGCGAGCCGAGATTGCACCACTGCACTCCAGCCTGGGCAACAGAGTGAGACTCTGTCTCAAAAAAAAAAAAAAAAAAAAAATTACGGGGAAAGGAGAGTGATACCTGAGGAAGTGGGTGGCTTTGTATCACAGTGGTCTGGCAGAATAGCAAGTAGAACATTTGTTTCAAAATTCCCAAGTCTTTGCTTTATTCCTGAGATGACATTATTACCATCACCAAGGGACTCTCTTCCTGGGTTAGCAGACATGGGAGGGTCAACTAGAGTTCAAGAGAAATAGGTTTTCATTTGGTGCTCTTCCTTATTTACTTTGTGTTCTTTGGACAAGTTGCTTAATCTCTTAACTTCTCTGACTATAATTACCAAATATGATACCCACTTTTTAGTATTGTCAAGGCTAAATGATAAAATAACATATTTGAATGTTGTATGACACAGAGTAGGTACACACTTGATATGGATCTCTTCTCCACTCACCCACTCAGATGAACCAAGGTGTATTGATTTTGCTGGGGTATTTAAAAAACACAAGACTCAGCACTTATTTCTCTAGAACTGGTTGCCTTCTTGGAAATTTCTTTGGAAAGTATCTAGCAAATATATATATATACATACATACACACACACCATAGCTTACTAGTTTGTGATCTCCTCAGAGAGATGCATCACATTTTCTTTGGGAAAATGACAGTATGGAGGAAATATCTAAGTTGGTTTAATTTTTCTGCCTTAGTATGACTGAATACCCTTGAAGGCAGGCACCTGCTACCTGTTGTATTTTTATACTAATTCTGTATGGTTCATACATCGGTTAAAATGATTAGTACATTGAGCACTTCCTGACAGCCTTTATTTGCTAGTACAAGCACTGATTACCCTGCATGCATCAGATACAATGCAGGGGGCTGTAATGGAAGACCACCTACCCACCAGTTGTAGTTTGGGTATGCTCTCCAATAAATGCATACCAACTATTTGCTACCTTCAAAAAGCCTTCCCCCTTCCTAAATGTAAGGAATCTGAACACAAGCTCAATAGAAGGATATTTAAAGAAATTTGCTTCTCACCTCTCTTTGAATACCACCAGGTTTCTCTAATACACACATTTGAGGTGTGACTGTTTTCATTTCCACTACAGGAGAACAAGAAGAACACTTAGAAAACCACTCATGTGTCACTAAAACGACACATGGCCAATATCCATAGGAAGAGTTCATTTAGTAAGCCAATAAACTGCTTAAAGCAACTACCTGAACTATGACCATGAGTGACTTCAAGGACAGAACTAAGCTTTTTGAATTTTACAAGCACATATACACCTGGTCAATTTTATGTGTCAACCGGACTGAACCATGGGATGTCCAGATATTTGGCCATGATTATAAATTAGTACAGTTGGGCGGTGAATTTCATGTCATCTAAAGAACCATGACAATATAACTATTTGGCTACTGGTTGAAATTTTTATATTCATAATAATAACCTTCACTAACAACCACAGGTTGTACTTGCACTTGGGGAAAATCAGTGGGTACCAGGCTTCAATCTTAATTGACTAAGACTTAATCTGAGAATTACTGATTGGAGACAGATAACGGTTAGCTCTTAATAGAAGAAAGAATTGTTATCCAACACACAAATATTATTTTTTTTTGCATTTGCATCGTAATAGCTTGTCATTTATCAATTGAATAAGAGTTCTGTTTAAGGCTGAAAGACTTATCAGCACTGAGAGTGTACTGGCATGCCTCGATCCTAACTCTGAAATCTGAGATGCTATGTTAGACAGGGTTCTCCAGAGAAACAGAACCAATAGGATACGCACACACATAGAGAAAGAGTGCAGTGCAGACATATTTAAATATATGTACTATGAAAATTGGTTCATGTGATTCTGAAGCCCGGCAAGTCCAAAATCTGCAAAGTCCATGTCCCAGTTCAGGCCCAAAATTTGGTAGGCTGCTGTGGAACCAGGAACATCTGATGGCCCAGTTAGAAGGCTGTCAGGCAGGAAGAGCCAGTGTTTTAGTTGGAAGGCTGTCAGGAAGGAGCATTCTCTCTTACTCACGGGAGGATCAGTCTTTTGTTCTATTTAGGTCTTCAACCGATTGGATGAGGCTCACCCACATTATGGAGGGCCATCTGCTTTTTTTCACTCTGTGAATCTAAATGTTAATCTCATCTAAAAACACCCTCACAGAACCATCTAGAATAATATATGACTTGATATCTGGGCAACCCATGGCCCAGTCAAGTTGGCACATAAAATTAAATGCATCACGGATGCATATGTACGTTTATGGAATTAAAACAGCTCAATCCTTTCCTATAGTGGAAATAACATAGCTAGGAAGATAGGCTTGGGACGTGTAAAAAGATCTCTGTTAAATACCCCCATAAGTTGAAAATGCTACATAAGCCTTTTCTTTCTATGTAATCTATTAATTTCTTCCATTTCCTTTTTCACTTCAGCATGTTTTTTCTAGCCTTCATTGTATGCATATTAGTGTATTTGTCAAATATGATCAGAGGCTTTTGATGGCTATAGTGATGAAGATTTTTGAAGGAGAAAGGGTGAAGTCTATGAGATTATTGATGTAATTGAGATATATTTTCATATCAGTGGGAAACGGGTATGTTCATAAGAGCACAACACCAGTATGTATTCTGTTCTTTTAAATAGAAAGTGGCTACCTATATAACAAAAACGAATAACACCAGACATGGTGGCTCACACGTGTAATCCTAACATTTTGAGAGGCCAGGGCAGGAGGACCACTTGAGTCCAAGAGTTCAAGATCAGCCTGGGCAACATAGTGAGACCCTGTCTCTACAAAAAATAAAAATTAAAAAAATATAAGCCAGACATGGTGGCTTATGCCTGTAGTCTCAGCTGCCCTGGAAGCTGAGGTGTGAGGATGAAGCTGCCGTGAGCCATGATCGTGCTATTGTAGCCCAGCTGAGGAAACACAGTGAGATCCTGTCTCAAAGAATAAATAAATAAAAATAACACTTCACTATCTCTTCAGGAAGCAATGAACAGTAATCCAATTAAATGATGCCAACATCACTCTGAGGTTCTCACTGGTACTCTGTTAGAGTGCTCTTGGTGAATATAGCTGTACTCTGAGGATAGAGCTCCAATGAAGGCTGGCTTTGATTAAAATAGCATTTGGCAACAGCTTTATGGAGCAGTAGCTTTATTGAAGAATCTAGGTCATATTACAATTTGGGAATTTTCTTCATCCTGATTTTCTTCCTTGACACTCAACATGACCCTAAAGCAATTCCTCAATTTCCACCTTCTCGTGGAGGATTCACAATGGCATTTCTTGGCTCTTAGATGACCTACATGTCTTTGATTTTATTTAGCATTCAGCAAAACACCTGATTTTTCTTTGTTGTCTCTGAGGGTTGCATTTCTCCTAGAGATGAAGCTGCCGGCTCTGAATGATCACGTTAATATTCGGGTATTATTGTTGCGTGGTCAGTTGTGACTAGAACACAGAACCTTAATGTTACACTGTCTCAGATGGCCATACCTAGATGCTCTCAACAAGAAAATCAATACGGCTGGCACAGTGGCTTATGCGTGTTATCCTAGCATTTGGGGGACCCAGGAGGGAGGATCACTTGAGGCTAGGAGTTCAAGACTATCCTGGGTAACATAGCAAGACCCCGGTCTCTACAAAAGAAAAATGAAAAACGAGCCAAGTGTGGTGGTACATACCTGTAGTCCCAGCTATTTGGGAGGCTGAGGCAGAAGGCTCACTTGAGCCCAGGAGATCGAGGCTGCAGTGAGCTATTATTGCTCTACTGCACTCCATCCTGGGTGACAAAGGGAGACCCTGTCGCTTAAAAATCAAAAAGTAAGTAAATGCCCCAAGATTGGTAAGAAGCAGATTAAGAATTTTTTGGCAATAACAGTGAATCCACAAATCGAAATTACAAGCATAAACATGCAGTGCCTTTATACTAGAGTATTGCTTTTCTAGAGGAAAAAGGTAATGATGTGGTATGACTGTCAAGAAACAAGAACTTGTAGTTCCATGTTTTCTGAGCTTGAACATCAGAATCAGGTGGTTTCCTGACCATTGGTCTTTCTCCTTACTGTACATAGCTGCTTCTGTGCTCTCAGATCACAGTCAGAGAGAAATAAGCTGTGCGTGCCTCATTGACAGGAAGAGAAAGGTGAAAATAACAGGGTGTTTAGTTTGATCCTGAGGAATAGGAGAAGCCAGCTCCCTCTCTCTTTACCCCAGGAGATATAAAACTAAGGGCATTGGCTTGAGAAGATTAAATGGGTATGCTTCAGAAGGGATTAGCACCTAGATGTGTAGTGAGACCAAAGCTAGAGAAATGCCACATGGGCCTGAAAGACAGAGGAAGTCTCCAAGGCTTAGCTACCTGATAGCTAAGCTGTTTCTCTTGTCAAGGTATAACATAGGTCAGTTCAACATTGACAGTTCAAAAACTGAAATATCAGTAAAACAGTGGTTTGTTTTCCCTCATGGCTGTAGTGATAAGAAAAGTTTGAGTTGATGGTTAGGAAACCCCATCAAGGATGAAGACATCTACACAATAGCAGGTTCAAATAAACATCCCGGAGCTACATCTAATAATCTAACCACATTGTCTGTTGAATGATCTACTTAAATGACCTAGAGGAAGCACCTGAAAAGGTGAACCTGTAATCACAGGAAAGACATGTTTGCTTTGTTAAGCATTTTCTCTTGGACCATTCTAAACCTCATTGTTATCCATTACAGTAATTACCTGAGTTCCTTCCCTGTATTTCCTAGGGCACTGAATCAGAGAAATTTCATCCTGGAGATAGCTCTTCGCATCTAAAACAACTTGTTTCTGTACTAGTGGTTTTATGGAATACCTCTTTTGTTTATAGGATTATAACGCATGAGTGTCCCTTTACCAAAACAAAACCTATCAATTCCTTTCTTTGGTCAGAGTCAGAAATCATACTTGACTCAATCTAGACTTTTTGTTAGACAAGTTCATATTTCAGAACCAGCTGAACCAGCCACACAGCACAATTGCTTAATTATGCCATAAACTCTCTAAATTCAAGAAATGAAAATGACATTAGCAAGATGACATACCAGCATAGTATATTTTTATTTGGCCGCAAAGCATCCTACTGCTTGCTAATTCTCCCAAGTACTTTTAATTTATAGGACATAGTAGGTGCTCCTTTTCACATAAAGACTTTTTCCTAGAGATACTCAATAGCTTGGCTTTCTGCATAACAATTGATTAATTCAGAATTTGCCATCATATATACTGCATAGCAAATGTGGACATAATATCACAGACCCACAGGAGTCATTAGAATGTAGATTTGGGCACATATGGTGTCATTAGCAGCTTAGCAACAATCTCTCCCCCATGCGCCAGTAAACACTTTCCCATTATGGGCACCAATATGAAGACCAGTGAGGAACAAGCTTTAACAAGACAGAGTGGAGTGGCTCAGACTGAAGTTTCCATTGTGCTTAATTAAAAAGGAAATAAAGCAGAGATAGTGTAATATTCATGTGTCTTGGTGAAGGCTTTAAAAACAATTTTTTTACAAAGCTAAAACCGTCATTTCTGGGCCTGTTGATGGGCACTTGCACTCAAGTGCCATATCCTGAGTGGATTGGACATAAACAAGATCAAGAATAAAATGCACGCAACAAATTACCATAACACTTCTCCCTTTGTTACCCACCCACTATTGACTTTTCTATTTTTATGCTTTGTTAATGAAAAGAAAAAGACATTTATTGTTTTTTTTTTTTTTTGAACATGATCTCCCTTCTCAATGAAGACTGGCATTCATCCATTGGTTTATGATGGATGCGTATTTCATAAGCTATTAAAAATCTGTGACCTTTCTTACCAACCAGGTCTGAAACGCTTAAGATGCCTTTTGTCATCCAGGAAACTTTTTCTATTGCCACCATCTTCTATTTCCTCATAGATCTGTGCCACAGGTACAGAGCCAGGACAGAAGAGCCTAGGTAAAAACTGCTTTCTCAGCTAATAGAAATGAAGGAAGCTATTCTGCTTGTCTCTCTCTAACTCTCCTTCTACCTACATTTTCCCATTGCTACCCACTTTTTCCCACAACATATTTCAATATGTATTTTTCCACTATGCTTGCATTCTTTTGGCAAAATTAGACAGGAAGTCCTATGTAGCACTTCAGAAACGTAGTCTCTGGAAGTTGATTTCTCTCAAGCACATCTTGTTAACTTTGTTCATTTTATGAGAGAAATCAAAATAGAACACCTCCACTGTAAATAAGGGTGCTAAAACTGAATTTGGGCAGCTGGAGAGCAGGATGCATGTACCTCCAGATCATATTACTTAGAGAGCGAGGGAAAAAACGAAAGCAAAACAAAGTAACACATAACACAAACCCAAGAAAATTAAACAGACACATAAGTATGAGTCCCTGTGATGATGTAAACTGGAGACAAACCCATTAGAAAGCTTAAAAACATTTCTTAAATTATAATCTTAGAACCAGATCGTTGGTGAGAGTGCAAATCCATGACAAAGACAATTTTATAGATTATATTCCTGAGAAACACTGAACTGGGGACTGTTGGAAGGTACAGAGGTTGAGCTTCAGTGAGACTGGCCCATGTTGGGCCTGGATTTATCTGGCATTAAGAACACAGGCTAAATAGCCTTCAAAGCTGCTTTGTGACTGAGTTGAAACCAGCTGTTCTCCACTCAAAATGGACAGACAGGAACCTACAATTGGAAGAAAAGAATGAATTGAGCCTGTTGGGTGTGAATATTCATCCCTTAAATGAAGGATAGGTTGAAGCCTCAGGGCTCCGCAGTGAGATAGTTTGAGTTTGAATTCCGATTACAATACTATGGGCAGGAACACCTTGAACAAGTGTCTTAATTTCTCTAAGCTTAAATTTGCTTATCTATAAAACAAAAATTATAACAGTATCTATTACAAAGAGTTCTTTGTGAGAAGATAAACTAATCTGAGTAAAGCATTTTCCCTCCATAGTAAGCACTCTGTTATACAAAATAGCAATAACGATAGTGTGTGTGTGTGTGTGTGTGTGTGTGTGTGTGTGTATGGTGTTTTGTTTTGTTTGAGACAGGATCTCACTCTGTTGCCCAAACTGGAGTTCAATGGCACACAATCATAGCTTACTGCAGCCTCAAACTCCTGGGTTCAAGTGATCCTCTCACCTCAGGGTCCCAAAGTGCTAGGATTACAGGTGTAAACCAGCATGCCCGGTTTTCTAATAAAGGAATTCTTGCAACAGAAAAAAAAAGTTTTCCATGTTCTGCAAGAGTATCAACAGTGCAATACTTTCTATATTTCATTAAAACTTTTCCTAATATATCTGGTTAAGATCGTGTCTAATAAAATAAAATGTACTTGCCATTAAAATCTGTAGAAGACATTATTTATACATTCATTACATTCTTTATACAAACTAGTTTTGAGCGGTAATTTGAGAAATACTGTCAGTTGTCAAAAAGAGTTTGGGGGAAGCCTAACAGTTCACAAGGACTCTTAAACTTTCTGTCAGACAAAAGAATCAATATCCTTTCCTAGAACTTCTGATAAGTAGCTGAATGAACTACTCTCCATTTTCTATCCTTCCTCTGCTCAGCTGGTAGGATTTGGTCCTGAGAAGGTGACAGACCAGGGGATCTATAAGGTCCCAACAAGTTCTAAAATTTTATGATTCTAACCAACAGTTAAAAACAACTCAAAGTCATACACGGTTGTTCACACCTATATAGTCCCAGCTATTCTGGAGGCTGAGGCAGGAGGATCAAGTTCAAGGCTATAGAGCACCATGACTGTGCTTGTAAATAGCCACTGCACTTCAACCTGGGCAACATAGCAAGACTCTGTCTCTTAAAAATAAAATAAACCCTCAAGAGAAAGGCTCAGGAGAGGGAAGGAAGAACACTTGAACCACAAGTGAGAAAATCAGTCCTCACCATAGTGAGTAGGATATACAAACGTCTTTCATTCATAAGAAATACATGTATTCTGACAAGCTGGGCAGAAAATATTTTTTATTTTATACTATTTATTTATCTATCTATCTATCTATCTATCTATCTATCTATCTATCTATCTATCTGTCTGTCTGTCTGTCTGTCTATCTGAGATGGAGTCTCACTCTGTCACCCAGGCTGGAGCACAGTGGCACAATCTCGGCTCACTGCAACCTCTGCCTCCTGGGTTCAAGCGATTATCCTGTCTCAGCCTCCCGAGTAGCTGGGATTACAGGCGTATGCCACCATGCCCAGCTAATGTTTGTATTTTTAGTAGAGATGGGGTTTCGCCATGTTGGCCAGGCTTGTCTCAAACTCCTGACCTCACGTGATCCACCCACCTTGGTCTCCCAAAGTGCTGGGATTACAGGTGGTAGAAAATATTTTTTATAAAGCAAATCCTAATTTGTCAACACAAATTCAAAAATTCTTTCTCAGTAGAGTGGGGAGAAACAAAACCCAACAACGTATGCATTACTAGACTACTAGACTATATAGCAATTTATAGATTCCAGGATTACCGTTCTGTTGTGAACCAGTTCTAGAACAATAATGCATGCCTGGTACTTCTCTTATTCTACATTCCCAGATCCCAAAATTACCAATCTTGCCATATTTATTTTCAATATTTAAAATATTTTTTGCTGTCAGTAATGATGGATATCCAAGGTCCCTTCTAGTCAGGATGTTTCCAAAGTTTAAGCTTTCTGTCATATAAACAAAACTAACCTTATTTGATTAGTTCTGTAAATTACAAATTTTACATTTGCAGTATAATTAATCAGGATTCAACAGCACAAAACCCTGGGTAAGAAATATTAGTCTGGACTAGAGAAAGATTTAATGTCTGAGATCATAGAGTGGTTTGGCTGTAAAAGAAGTGGCAAGATCCCAATCAGGGAAGTGATTTAAAACTGAGTGATCTACTGTTGTGAAAAACTCAGTGGCCTCTGGGGTATGCTGAACAAAGCAAATTAATAGAGATAAAGGAAACCTCTTTGTTTTGGTTCCACCTATTCTCTTTAAATTACAAATTAAATACACATCTCTTCAAAATCATTACGAAAGATGATAAATAAAATAAAGATGATACTAATGTCATCAATAGACATTATCATTAATTCCATTAACCCTGCCCTTCCTCATTCGCTAGAGTGTCAATACTGTGAATAAGAAAAGACCTGGCCTTCTTATGTGTGTTTAGTACAGGACAGTGTTAGTGTTCAGTGGAATGGAAAATTGCCATGATCATTTGGAAACATATCATAGGGTAGTAAAAAGAGCTCTAAACAAAGAGTCAGGAGTCCTAGGTCCCAGTTCAGATCTTTCATTAACTAGTGCATTACCTTGGCAAATCTCACAATCTTGCGCCTGTAACTGTAAAATGAGGAAATTGAGCAAGAAGATCGCTAAGTTTCATTTTAGCTTAAAAATGAGATAGATACACACACCTATACATATATATATACACATACACACACAACATAAGCACATTAAAATAGATACACATATATACATGTAAAATATGAACATACATTGCAGCTATATATTTACCAGCTTCCAGATATATATGCACACACGGTAAACATATATACACATATATATAAAATACATTATATATGAAAATAACACCACTGGCATGTCAGTGACTTCAGATTATGTGTTTTTTAATGAGTTTTGAGGAGAAGTTTATTCTCATTCACACCTAAAATCAGCCATTTGAGTGATGGTTACATAAAGTGACTTGGGCATCTTTTAGATATGAAACAAAAACAAATTGCCCTAACCCAACAAAACAAGTTGCTGGCCTCACTTAGGGACTGACTTGTCAAATTCAACCTCTTTAGCATTGTACTCCAAACTCCTCATCAAGAAGCCACAACATCCTATGAATTTATGTAGAACATAGGAAATTGGTGAACCTTGACTTTGTAATATTTGTGGTTGAAATTATGTACACTGTATAATTTTATACTATTTTTGTATATACACTGTATAATCTATTATACAAAATAGTATACAAAATATTCTAGTATACAAAAATATACTATTTTTGTGTGTACACTGTATAATCAGCAGCACTGATTCATTTGATAGATATTTATTGAGTACCTACTATATTCTGTTTATTGTTCTAGGTACTGGAAATAGGTAAACAAGACCGATGTAGACCCTGTGTATAAGTAATTTGGTCTGTAATGTTAGATAAATGTTTGGACTAGCATGAGAACTAATGAAGCTGAAAAACAATTTGTAAGTCAAGGGTCCTCAATTTACAATTTCCCTTTAAGCATTTTCTAATGAGTCAGGACTGATAGCCTCATATCAGTTAAGTATTTTCTTAGTCGTCAAAACAAACACCTCCCAAATCTCAACCCCCACCACCTTCCCTCCCCAAACCTCCCTACCTCCCTCCTGAGCAATTTAAGGAACAGCCCTTGACACAGCAGGAAGCCACTGTGACCCTATGGCAAGGCTGGCACTTACAAATAGGATTCCTTTTTTACAACTTTATTGAGGTATACTTGACAGTTAAAAATTGTATATATTTAAGTTGCACAGCTTGATGATTTGATATATGTGCACTTGTGCAACAGTTGCCACATCAAGCTAATCAGTATATCCATCACCTCACATAGCTCCTTTTTTTTTTTTTTTTTTTTTTTTTTTAGTGCATGTGTGGTGAGAACATTTAAGTCTTGCCCTTTTAGCAGATTTCAAGTATACAGTACAATATTGTTAACAGTAGTCACATTATTTCACATTAGATTTCTAGGACTTCTTTATCTTGCCTAATTAAACTTTATACCCCTTGACCATTATCTCTCCATGTCCTCCATCCCAGCCTTAGCCCTCGGCAACCACCATTCTACTCTGTCTCTATGAATTTGGTATCTTTAAATTTCTCATATAAGTGAGATGAAACAGATTTATCTTTCTGCATCTGGCTTGCTTTACTTAGTATATTCTCCAGGTTCATCTATGTTATTGAAAGTGGCGGGATGTCCTTCTCTTTTAAGGGTGAATAATACTTCATTGTTTGTATATACTACATTTTCTTTATGCATTAATTTGTCAACAGGAATTTAGGTTGTTTTCATATCTTTACTATTGTAAATCACGTGACAATAAACATGGGAAAGTGGATATCTCTTCAATATATTAATTTCATTTTGATAAGATATTTTTAAATGATTTTTAAATATTTGAATATCACTCTTGCCTCAAAGTCAGTGATTATCATGACATTAACCAATACATGATTATCTTAAGCTTGAATTATAGAATCTGGACTTTTTGTTCCATTTTGAATATATATAGTATATATTTTTATTGTGACTGGAAGGTAGGGAATCAAAGCAAAAGAATTCATAGGTTAGAAAAAGGACTTTATTATGCATCTTCCCTTGGAGCAGAGTTGGAGGCATTGCATTTTATCACAAAGGCTAATTACTGATAAGAAAGTCTTATAGATATGGGCTTAAAAGTGTTTGCAGTGGCCCAAGAGCATATTTTACTCTGCATATTCATTACAAAAACTAACACACATGGAATCAGTAGGAATGGATAGACATCACAATGTAGTTGGTATCAATCTAGATGTTTCAATGATTGAGCTCAAAAATATGTAAATGCCACCTGTAAGCACGGTCATTAAGGATACTTATTTGTCCAGGCCCCCCAGTTTGAAAGAAAAAAGGGGGAAGACTGCATATCCTGAATGCACACTAATTATGTGCTTTGACTAAGGGCAATTCAGAAAGGTCATTGTCATCAGAAGTGACATCCTTGAGCCATCTGTTTTGGTACCCTTCTGACTTCATCTAATTAACATGATGGGATCTTGAACAATGCATAGTTAGAAGATCTCAATAGAACTGTTTCTCATTTACTAATGTGCATCTCAACTCATAGAAGTTGTTATTTAGGTGGGTGTTTTTGCCATTCAGCCATGGAATTCCACTAATTCTCAGATTTCTCTGGGGAAACCAGTGATTTCTCTCACCGACATCACCAATTGGAAAACTCCAGGAGGAATCTCTAAAAACTTCCTATTCTCTGTGCTTGTCCTCCATGAGGATGCTCAGATTGCATTTTAAAAGGGGTAATAGATCTTGTGATGTCTATACAGCCTGGGAAGCTGGGGGGGGAGTACAGTTGGAGTGAGGAAGCAAGAACTGAATTAACCCAGTACTAAGTGGGATAAATATGGTCTCTGAAGGGTCACTGCTGACCAAGATCTTTAAACATGAACTGAAAAGAAAAATGCAATAAGGAAACTAAAAAGAGTCAAATCTAGAGATGGGTTATATTTTAATCTCTCTTACTATTTCTGCATTTTTAATCACTGAAATAGTTTTAGGATGTATACAAGAGCTGGAGGTTGTTTTCCTGCATGTTCTACAACCTACATGAACTTTGAACACTTGGAGGAGAACAGAATCCCCACTTGTCATTGTCTCCCTGACATATTCCAGCATAGTGTTGTTGCCAATGCAAAGCAGACCTCATGTTTGTCTAATTATCCTTCACTGCTAATACAAGGCCTATCTGCCAGGCCCTGGGATTTCCTGCAGCCTTGGATAGCATTCAGAGGGCATAACACCAGCTCTTAATTATTTCTAGTTATGGGGGGGAAGAGGGAAAGCGTGAATACATGCAATACACTGATAATCAATAACCTCAATCTCTTTTCTACCAGTCAGCAAATAATCAAGCAAATAGCTCTTAATTTCATTCCCCCCATCTTTTTCTTGCTGTGACTCTGTGGTTGCAGTGTCATACATATAAGCATTTAAATATGATTTACATGTTAGAGACCCATAACTGACAGTGATTTTTAAACTATAAAATATATCAAATGAACATTTGTGATGTTATTACTTTTTGGAAAAGAATACATGGTGTTTTAGTGACTATAAGTTAGACAAATTGTCGAGAGAGGGAAGCAATCCCTGCAAATGGAGTAATCACCAGAGATTTCAGGAAATAATCAGAAATCCATCAGTGCCATGGAGTTAGGAAATTTTTCTGTGAGAGCCTTGAAGAGAGAAGGGCTTCCCAAGGTGAGGCAACAGCCTGGACTAAAGCTTTGAGTTGACCTTGGAGAGAGTTAACAGATGTATCAGACTAGTACACGGATTTGTACTGAGGTGCTCCAGAAACCAATACATATCTGGCATGGTGGGACCAGTAATGCAAGACCACAAAGGTAGGCAGAGCAGTTGACCATGACTCAGAGGCAATGTGGAGTCATGGCAGATTCTTTCACACTAATACTAGAGAATTATTGCAACAAATAAGGAAATAAGCCAGAGAAGAGAGAGAGAAGGCAGACTATTCCACAGACTTCAGAATCAACTCTTAAATCATTTAAGACTACAAAGAATGTGAAGGGTAAATTCAAATACAAAACAGTTAACACATACCTGTTTGGGGGTGGAAAAGGTTTCAAAGCATATGATTTATGACAAACAAAATAATTAAAGTGGTCTTTGGAGGTAAAAATACGGGATGTGACTAATCTAGTGAAATGAAAGAATGGTAAACACTGACTGTAATGATGTATTTGAATTGCTGCTGAGAAAGGAGTTGCTGCCCCATTGGGTGTTTAGTCTACATTTAAGCAACCCTACTAACTGAATCTTAAAAATGACATAGGCCCTGGTATCGAACATATCTATGCAGTATTCAAAACCATTGGGAGCAGATTTCAAGTAATCACCATCTACAGCTTTTGAGGAGCAGCCCTCTGTCTGCAGCCCTCACTCTATGGTTGGAGATGAACCCTTCTGTCCACATGTGCCATCTCCCCCCAGGGGCCTGCTGTCTGTAGTCCCAGAGAGGTGGACTGCATGCAGCTGACCACATTTGTTCTCTAGTAGAGGCTGGATGTGTAGGGATGACGTTATAAATAGCTGCTAAGAACAATGGATACCATGGAAATGGTTCAGAAGCATGGAATATAAAAAAGGAAGCAAGAAATTAAAGGAGAAAAAGAAATGAATCATCGCCAAAAATAAAAGGTAGATTGTTCTCTTTCTCCATCATATAGATATGTACCTCCCCCCTCATACACACACAGGCAGACACAAAGCAATAGCTGCCTTACAGTACTAAGTGACAAAAGCAGATTGCAGAACAATACATAGAAGACAATTCTGCATTTGTATAGGTAAAAATGATAGATCACTGGCAATTTTATATAGTTTCATATCTATAAAATCATAGGGGATAAAGACCTAGGCTTGTATATATAACTTAACAGTGGTTATCCTTTGGTGCTAGAATTATGCTTTCTTCCCTTTGTGATTATCTATCTATATATATATATACACACACATATATATATTATATATATATATTATTTTGGATGCACAACTAAGTAACTGTGTAAGTATAAAAATGAAATACATGAAAAAAGTGAAATAAAATGTGACAATTTAAAACACTTAAAAATGTTTGCATTTTTAACTTATAAATACACAAAAAGATTATAAGACTGAGTTATAATAATTTATCATCAATTTTCAATTTACTCAGAAGGTACCAATCAGTATATGTTAGACCCTGGGAAAACTGCTATGATTTTCTCCTAAACTACAGCTCAGCTTCCATTGGCTCAAAATTGCAACATCTCTCACCTGCAAGATATAGGAGAGACCCTTCTGGGACCATTTATTTACCATAGCTACCTCAAGACCTCTTAGGGAGGCAGAGACTAACTAAAATTGACCGCACAGATCCCAGATGTGTTGCCCGAAAGTGATCGTGATCACAAAAACCCAAACCTCAAATAATCAAGATCTCTTGGAGTAGGGCCCAGGTATGAGTATTTGTTTAAAAAGCTCCCTAGGTGATTCTAATATGCAGCCAACACCACTAAGCCAACACTACCACCAAGAACCATGGCTCTAATGGATTAATTTACTAAGGGTCATTTGAACTTGGCCTTTGGAGAGAGGTAAAATTAAAGCAGAGTATGTAGTTGATCAAGGCCAAATTGTTCCATGGCCCTGAGCCTTGTGAGAAAATAATTATGCAAACAGAATAAAAGATCATAGAATGGATACTTCTTGCAAAGTTAGTGAAGTCAGTGGGTAGCCCTCTCTCGTGCTCATTGTAGAACAATCTCAAACAGGTATTTCTTTTTGGGAAAATGCTCTATGTTAGCAGATTCCTGTCAAGGTACCGTTATTTCACAAAACATAGCAGAATCCAATTTTGATGCTGATGCCAGGGGACTAAAACCCTCTTGGGCACCACAGATTTCCAGTCATTTCCATAGGAGGATACACACTGATGCACAAGACATGCTGGACCCTAGCATAACAAGTCCCACTGTAGAGAAGCGGCCGTTTCAATAATTTTTACTCTGTATAATGTCTTTGGTTGCTGGTCTGCAGATTTACAGTGGGTGAAGGCAAGGGAGCCTACATTCTGGCCCCTGCCCTAATTTTTAACATATCAGGAAACTGAAGTTTTGATTTGTGTTGGTCTCATAACAGCAGAGGCCAGAGTTAGATACAAGTTTTAAGGTGCATTCAGGAATCCCCAAAATCCACTAGAATTTCTGATTTGGAGTTGTGACTTCTCCCTTAGCAGCAGCACAAATACGCATTTTTTTTCTTTTTTTTACTGACGATGATCATGATAATCATAACAAGTTGAAATTGTGTCATTAGCTGTCGATTGTTACATTTATTAATGCCAAACATGCTAGCTCTATGCCAGTTATCATGCTGAATCATCAGTGGCAACCTTTAATGGGAATTTTTATTCCCATTTTACTGTGAGAATACTGAGGTCACACAGAATGCAGACAACTGAAGGTTTAAATCCAGTTCTGATCCTGGTCTACTAAAGCCACAATGCCAATAAAAGTGGCTGTAGAGCTAGGTGAGAGGGGGAAGCGCCGCACTCATGACCTGCGTGCTCTTATTGCCTGATTTCTCTGTCTCAAGTCCACGGGCCTGGGTTTTTCAGCCACATTCGTTCGTTCATTCTTTCAGAGCTATACCTGATAGAACTCTACTACTCCCATTTTTTCATAGCCTGGCTGTATTAGATTTATTTTTCTGGAGCACAGTTATATATCTCACGTATTTTTAAGGGAGTTTCATTTTGCCACCCAGCGTAATCTTCGTTCCTGTGGTTTAGAAGGAAGAAAATACTGTTAAGCTCAGTCAGAGTTCTAAACAGATGTTCTACCTGTCTCCTTGTGAAGTTGTAGCAATGTATCACTTTCAGACATCTCAGCCTTGGCCTGCCAGCCTCTCTGTGCCCCATGCCAAGTGCTTTCAGATACTATGCAATAAGCAAAAACTGAGGTTAGCTTAAAACTACCAAAATCATTTTATTGTGATTCTTGAATGCATTAGCATCTGGACTTCGGTAGGGACCACCTGCTCTCAGGAAAATTACTACCGTCACATCTGTTCAGTAAGGGAAATGCAATTGTTCTCTGTTTTAAGAAACCTGACTATGTAAAAAAAAAATCTGACTATGATCTTATCAACATCAACACATTATTATTTTTTATAAGGATTTTTCGTTTTAAAGAAAGATTTGCCAGAAATTACTCTTTACCATCTCACTTTGCCTTTCTATTTTAAAAAAGAGTGGCCCATTTGCAAGAGTGTGATTTACACACACCTTGTGAAAGTTACTTCCACAACACATCAGATGGCAAAACACACTAGAGCTGCATTTATAGCACACTGCATTCACGTGATGCAAGAGCATTCCGTAGAAACCATGTTAAATGCAGGAGGAGTGTGTTAGGGTGAGACAGACTCTATGGAGAACTCAGAATAGAGCTGTGTTGATCTGCCTGGGAAGGGTGATGGTGCAGTCAGTCAGATAATATTTAAGTTCTGGAATGTGTACTGTACCAGATTTGCTTCAGTTAAAAACATAATCCAAAATGACAGTTTCACCCCACGTGGCTCGCCTTCGGGCAAACAGAGAAGGGGACTGCATAGGGTTCCCCTACCACTGTGTGATTCTGTGAACGATCAGCAACAGCCTGGATCCCTGTAGTCAGACAATGCCTCATCTAAACCCTAAGAAAGGACTAATGAGAAGGAGGAAGCACCATGCAGATCTTCTAGAATCTTGGCATAGCCTCTGAAGGGTAGTCACCTTGGGTTCCTGCATTGTGGAGGAGTTGCGTGAGCCTGAGATGGACCAGGGCAGGGGGAATGGGGAGAAGAGGGACTGTGGTGTGACACAAAATAAGCCACAGAGGCCCAGTCTCAGGACAGGAGACAATGGATGGGGGACACTGGGGGCACTGAGAAAATTCCTCAGCTGAGTTCTGACTCCTGTGGCCATGCTGAATGCCTTTCTCTTAATCCACCTTATCTGATGGGTGCACTGCTAAATACTGTGATTATAAAATGACAACTTTTCCATCGAGAGAGATGGAACAGATTTTAGCAGATAATGGAGATGCGAAACAAAAAAACAGAGTAGTTTTGTAAAAACAAAACTAACATGTTCACCGTGCCACACCCATACCTGATAAGAATGGATAAACAGGCAGAGTTGGGGACTTTTCATCCAGGCTGTGGTCACTGCGTACCAAGGCAGGATCCCTTTAAATATTTATTCGCTGGTTCATTTTCCTGTCATCTAGAGTGAAACCACATGCTTTACCTGAGCAGGCTTCTGGCTATATATAATAGAGCGACAGGCTGAAAGCTCACTGCTCTTCTCATCCTGATAAGAATCTAGTAAACGCAACAGAGAGAAATGCTAGTAAACCCACAACAAAATAAATTTTGAAATGATGAAGTGATAATCATTCTACAATTATTTTTTATATTTCAAAAGAGAAAAAATTTAAAAAAAATAGAATGGAAAAGAAAACTATGGACAATGCCATTCCTGTTGTCCGTAAAAATGGAGAAAATGTTTTATTTATAGAGGTAGATATAAAGTGATACAGGAAATATATCTGCTCCATGTAAATTTATTAAATGCAACTTTTTCTCTTTCTTTCTTTTAGATAAAAAACCTCTTCATGAAATAAAACCCCAAAGTAAGTTATTTTTCCTCTTGTGAATATAATTTATTTTCACATTTGCTGCCTTGCTGTTGTATTTGTTTAGGAGCTCAGCAGAATTGAAGTTCCTATGAAAGATCCAGGGCTTTCAAGGCCTCTCCTCATTGAGTTCAGAGTCACATGTCAGCGGTTTCAATCCAAAAGAAATATGCACACCCCTCTCCTCCCTCCCAGTAAAAGTAAATCTCTCCTCTTGATTCTTTCTGCCTCTAAGTCCATTTCTCTGCAAATGTCATCTAGGATTCTTATTTCTGAAGATATTTATCACATTAAAATTAATAAATATTTGTCAGTACATGCTTTCTTGAGAGCAGCCTTGAGTGAGCAGGCAAAAGCCTGACTACAAGTCTCTCCACCTAGCATCTTACCTCCTGTGGAATCCATGGCAGCTGGGCAGATTAGGACCCAGAACTCCATGGTGAAATAATTACGAGCTGAGAACTGGGGTGTTGGTACTGGCTTAGGCTCCTTGTACCCAGGCTTGCTTATGGGAGTGGCCTTTGCATTGTCTTCACTTTATGCGTCCTGTACAGTTGGAGAGAGGAGATGGCTGGAATGGCTAGCAGTATGGCATTTGACCTTATGCTCTTTAGTATCACCTGGACACCTTTTAAAATTCCCAGTTTCCAGGCTGTATCAAGGCTATCAGATTTTAAGGTGGAGAGTTTTCAGGACCCAGGAATCTCTATTTTTCAAAACTCCTCAAGTGACTCCAAGGTGCAGGTGGGGCTGAGAACCATGGTCTTAGAAAAATGTTTCTCAAAAGGTAGATCAGAATCCACGTGCATCAGAATCTCAGAGTGTGGCCAGAGCTTGTTAAATTAAATATGCACCACCTCAGAACAGAACAAATACATTTGAATTCCCGGTTGAGGAGCTCCTGAGAATCTATGTGTTAATATGTTCCCCAAGTCATTCTCATACATCAGAAATATGTAAAGGACGCTAGGGAAACTTCAAGATACTGGGGCAACATTAATACAGCTGTCATTAATAGGAGATTAGACAACTGCCTGGCTGGTTTGGTTTGTAAAGCTTGTGAAAGATGTCCCTGTCTAGCATCTCTCATTCTAGCATCAACTGAATGACTTTTGATCTTTTAAATCCCAGGGTATTAAAATTCAAAGAGCTTGGAAGAGTTAATAGCTATTATGAACTAACTTCTTTGAGAGAATTAAGACCCTGTGAGGATAGACAGAAATGGGTACCTTAGGACAGGGGTCACAAGACATGAGGGAAAAATCCAGTAAAGCCGTTCTTTTCCTATTTCCTTATGTTGCTTCAGGAAGACTGGAGATACAAAGATATCATTACTTGCAAAGTCTGAGAATTTGGGGAAACAGCAAAAATAAACATTTACACTTATTTCCCTGCTGTCTGCTGCCCATTAAAAAAAATCATTACTACTTAAGTATTGGTCCTCTGACATCATGCATGTTTGATTTTGAATTTATGGGAAGACTGAGTTTGGGGGCACCTGGCTGTGCATATGTGTGTTCATGTGTATGGGAATTGAGGGAAAGAGAAAGAAACAGATCACTGAATATTTGGCCTGTGCTTGTGTCAGGACCCTCAGGATGACAGGTGGAGTAAATGGACTGTTACCTTCCTCCCGGCCACATGATGCATGCTGTCCACCAATTCTGTTGTATAGTACAAAAAAGATCATAGGTATACATGGGGTGGCCAATGTGAGAGTTACTTAGAAATGCATGTATGTGTTTTTAAAATTAATTTCACGCTTAGTTTGTGAGTACTATGCCATTCTAATTTGGTTACATCTGTACTTCCAGCCATAAACCCCACAGAAGCTATTTCCAGTCCTTAGGGACTTCAGAATTAGTTTTTGCTTGGGGTTCTCGCTCCTGAGCACCATGCTTAATTGCTGGATACTGCAATGGAATCGCTTAAACTGTTTTAATTTGTGATTTCTCTAAAAATAAGACCTTAGAGAATCAATGTGATTGCAAAAGGCTCCCAGAGGAATCTGATCAGGGTTCTGTAAGCTGCATGGTTAGGAGTGCATTATAGAAATTCAGGCTGCACTTGTTCAGTGAAAGAGAGGCTTAGTGTGAGACTACATGAATCATCACTGATGCAAAATCAAAGTCGATTATGAAGCTAATTGAGAAACAACCTGTGCCTATATATAGCCATACACATGATCTTCCATAAGGCCTGGCAGATAGGAAACATCACTCAGAGCTCTGCACAGAGTGCTCCATGAGCAGACGGGCAGAGGCACAAGCTCAGAGTTGCAGGGAGGTGTAAAAAGAAAGTGGGGTCTTAAGATATCTGTTGGCAAATCATAATGACAAACTGGGGAAAATATGTGCCCTGCATAGCTCATGAAAGCACTTATTGTAAATGAGATAATTTAATCAATTACGTTTCCTAATGTACTAAACTGAATGTTTCATTTTCTGCTTCTGCACATCTTAAATTATCTTCAGGTGCTTTATGAGATTTAATCATAGTTAATAGAAACTTCATTACCATCAAATGTGCTTTCAATAAATGTTGTGTAACAATGTCAGGAGGTGCAGTAAAATATGGTAGGTTCTGAATGGCAAACACGCACCCCCAGAGTCAAACTGAAAAATGGTTGCGTTGAGACAATAAGACTCTTTGGAGTCTTAGAAAATGCCTTTTTCTGAAAGGCTGTGAGCTTCTGAGTAGCAGCTGGTTTGGTAAGTTCACCTGAAGGGGTGAAAAGGATTTAGCTTTTCCCTGGAAGATAACTCCATATTATGCAGTCTCTCTTCATCTCCTTTCCATGCAGTTTTGTACCTAACAGAGATGAGTGCTCAGCACAAACTCAGTTAATAGTTCTAGAGCCAGCTACCTCCAGGATATCTTCAGTTGAATATGTCCTAATAACCTTAATCTCAACTTCCTCAAAGTTGAAATTATCCTTTTCTGTCCCTGTCCTTAATCAAATCCTTTTCCCATCTTCTCTATTTCAGGGAACAGTATACCATCAACTCTGTGTGTAGGGCAGAAACTTGAAGAGCCTCCAAGAGTCCTCTTATTTCCTTCATCTCCCTTTTCCTGCTCAATACCCAACAATTCATCACAATCTGACTATTCTGCCACCTACTAGATCTCAAGTTCATCCGCTGATCTCTATCTTCACTCTGCTCAAACCCATCCCTTCCTTCCTTCAGCAACTTACTGAGTGCTGACCTTGTGCTAGGAGGTGTTCTGGGTGTTGGAGAATCAACACTGAGCAGAACACATACAGTTTCTCCTTCTATCAAGCTCACATGTTAGTGAGGAAAGACAGGAATAAACAAACCAGAAAATGCGTAGTGCTGAGTGGTGGTAAGTGTTATGAAGAGAAGCAGAGCAGGGTGGGGGGCACTGACAGGGTTAGAGTGAGTGATGCTTTTTGATGTAAAGTGTTCAGGGGTTTCTATAATCAAGTTATGTAGCCGGACATGGTGATTCACTCCTGTAATCCCAGCATTTTGGAAGGCTTCGACAGGTAGGTCACTTGAGGTGAGGAGTTCGAGACCAGCCTGGTCAATGTGATGAAACCGCATCTCTACTCAAAATACAAAATTTAGCCAGGTGTGATGGTGTGCACCTGTAATCCCAACTACTTGGGAGGCTGAGGCAAGAGAATCACTTGAACCCGGGAGGTGGAGGTTGCAGTGAGCTGAGATTGTGCCACTGCACTCCAGCTTGGGCGACAGAGCAAGACTCTGTCTCAAAAATAAAACAAAACAAAATAAAATAAAAAATGTTTGAGAATAGACATGAGGGGAGAAAAACAAGGAAACAAACACTCTGGGTAGATGGGGTATGAGCAATCAAGGCAAAGGAAACAGCAGGACACAGATGCTATGAGGTGGGAGTTTGGTTGGAGTCTCTAAGGGCCAGCAAGGAGACCAGGATGTCGGCAACAGAATGAGAAGTGGAGAACAGTAATAGCTAAGGTCAGAGAAGCGAGATGAGGGAAGAAAACTTTGTTTTGTTATAGTTTGAGTTTGTTATAGGCTACTGTAAGGACTTTGACTTTCACTCTGAGGAAGCTGGGAAACCATTCAGGGTTTTTATTCAGAGTGACATGACCTAATATATTCAAGGATAAACTCTTAACTGCTATGTTGAGTGTAAACCTATAAGGAACTAGGGCAGAAGCAAGGAGATCTGTCACAATGACCTATCGTAACAATAATCTGTTACAATACCTAGGCTCTTAATCTAGCTTTAAGATGATTGTGGCTTGAGCCAGCTATGTAGCAAGAGGAATTGTAAAAATGGGTCACATTCTGGATGTCTTTTGACAGCAGAGTCAAAAGGATTTTCTGATGTTTTGGGTGTAGAGTACAAGAGAAAGAAAAGCATTATGGATAATTCCAAAATTTTGGCTATGCAACTGGAAGAATGGAGTTGGCCATTACTGGTATGAGGAAAACTTGGCATAGCAAACCTGGAGGGAGAATCAGGAGTTCAGTGTTGTAAATGCTAAGTTTGAGATACCTATTAAATATCTAAATGGAGAGGTTCAGTAGACAGTTGACGTTGGCCAGAGAGTCTAGACGTCAGAGAACTGTGTGGGCTGGTACCATAAATTTGGGGCTTGTCAGTGTCTGGATGATATTTAAAGCCCTTAGGTTGGATGAGATCACTAGATAATGGTTGAAGAGAGAAGAGAAAAGACCTGAGGATGGAACCCTGATGCACATTAACATTTAGATGCGGAGGAGGTCAGGAGTCACTACAAGGAAGAAAGAAAAGTAACAGCCCAAGGAGTAAGAGAAAAACCAAATGAAAGGAAAATGGTGTCCAGAAGAAAAGTCTAAAAATTCAGGCCATCTTCATTCCCATACCAGGATTTCTAGAGTTGCCTCTTTGTGGCCAGTCTTGTCCTGCATCAGTTTATCTGATCTATCTAAAACAAATCCTGATCACATTGCACTCCTGTTTAAGCCTCTTCAGTAGCTCAGTGTTATTCTTAAGAGGAAGTCTAGAGCATTTAATATATATATGATCTGGTCTCAGCTTTCTATTTTTTTTTTTTTTTTTTTTTGAGACCAAGTCTTGCCCTGTCACCCGGGCTGAAGTGCAGTGGTGCGATCTTGGCTCACGGCAACCTCTGCCTCCTGGGTTCAAGTGATTCTCCTGCCTTAACTTCCCAAGTAGCTGAGATTACAGGTGCCTGCCACCATGCCTGGCTAATTTTTGTATTTTTAGTAAAGATAGAGTTTCACCACATTGGCCAGGCCCGTCTCAAACTCCTGACCTCAGGTGATCTGCCTGCCTCGACCTCCCAAAGTACTGGGATTACAGGCATGAGCCACCGCGCTGAGCCCCAGCTTCTTTTCTTAATCACCGTTAGGTATTTTCCTTCCTACCCTCTCACCACTGCTGTATTCCTCAGCAAAACAAAGCCAGTCAGTTTGAATGCCTGGTGCCCATCTTGGCCTATAGTTTCCCTTATGTGTTCTGTTACTTCTGACTAAGCCTCTTTCCCTCAGCCTAACACTTAACCTGCTTAACTTATTCTTCCTTCGGTTTTCAGCTTAGATTTCATGTCTGCAAGGCCTTCACCTTCCCACCCTAAGTTTGAGTTAGTTGCTCTTATAAGTTGCCTCAGTATCAAAATTTTTGTTCTATATTTTCATTGCCTTTATTCTGGTCTGGATTCCCTATCTGATAGACATAGTCCCTGCCATCTGACATACAGTATAGAGTTTTATTCATCATTACATCTGTTGAATTTACCACAGAGTCTACCATGTAGATATTCAATAAATATTTGTTGTGCTGTGGTTTTCATTCTTCCTGCTAACTTCTCACTGGACCTTTTAGTGTTAAAGTAAAGGAAAATTGGCCATGCCTGTAATACTAGCGCTTTGGGAGGCCAGGGTGGGTGGATGACGAGGTCAGGAGTTTGAGACCAACCTGGCCAATATGGTGAAACCCCGTCTCTACTATAAGTACAAAAATTAGCCGGGTGTGGTGGCAGGTGCCTGCCATCCCAGCTACTCAGGAGGCTGAGGCAGAAGAATCGCTTAAACCCAGGAGGCAGAGGTTACAGTGAGTCAAGATTGCACCACTGTACTCCAGCCTGGATGATAGAGTGAGACTCCATTTCAAAAAGAAAGAGAAAAATCAAGATTTTGCTTCAATATAGTCAATTTTATTCATTCATGTAGAGGACATTTATTGTACAATTGTCATATACAAATAATCTTGGCTTCGTGAAACAAGAAATATATCTTCCCTACAATTTTAATACAAAGCAGAAAGAAGATAAGTGATTTGATAAAAGTAAGGAAACTATTTGTAATAATCATCTACTCTGTGCCAGACACTAAGTTAAAGCCCAAAATGCATGCATCTTGAAATTATTTCCACCAAACAATAGCCTGAATGCATCCTTAAAGTCTGAAAAGTAGGCGTGCTCTTCTCACTGAAGAAAATTCCATTCTGCACCTTTCCCCAAAATGCACTAGGTTCATTCAGAGTGAGATCATGTTGATCCATATTCTTTATGATCTTCACCGGGTACAGAATTCCTCAGAGAATGTGGGGGCTGCACTGGCAACTTGGCATGTCCTTTTAGGCTATGGAGACTTAATTAGGATCTTGAACCCACAAAAGCATCTGTGCCTTTGGTCATACCTTTCAGTTCTCAAAAGATTTCTAGGCTCTCCTAAGCTAGCATTAGGCTACTGGCATTGATGCTGATGCTCTAATCACTCTCTCAAACTGTTTTTTTTTTTTTTTCCAATTTTGTCCATTTTTCCTCATCTCCCGCTGATTATTTTCAATTACATCAATATAGCACTTTCTGAAAATTGCCTGACTTGCTTCATCCTTCAGAATCATTCCTACTGTGAACCAATTCAACCCATATATATGTGCAACATTTGTAATTTTTTTTTACTAGTTTCTATTTTTTATGATCTAATGTTTATTCCAGCATAAGTATATGTCTTTTCTTACTACCATTTTCAATGATTTTGCTGACTCTGCCCTTAATGGACATGATGGGATTTTGTTAATTAAATACCTCAGAAAGTGATAAACTACTAATAGTATGCTCTTTAGCACCAGAATAACTTGGGTGCTCATTAAAAATGTGAATTTACAAGCTGAATCTCTCTACCTCTCAGTAAGTAAAAATTTGTAGAGTTTATATCTTCAGTTTTCAAAATCAGACATAAAGTGAAGTCGTTTTCTCAAGTGCTGGAGTTCAAATTCTGCTCTTTTTGACTCTGTCTTCTGTTTCAATTTTGTCTCCCCATCTGATGGGCAAAAGCACAGTTCTTTTATAGTTCAAAGATGAAATTACCAGATACAATACAGGACCCTCCATTACATTCAAATTTCAAAGAAACATCAAATAAGTGTTTAGGATAAATATGCCCCAAATATTACATGGGAAATACTTGTGCTAAAGCTACTCATTTTTTATCTGAAATTTAGAGTTAACTGTGTGTCAAACTTTTATTTGTTCAATCTGGCAAGCTTACTAAAAGGAGCTGTAAACATGTCTGAATGGGAACTATCAAAAATATTTTATGAAATAGATGACCTTTGTTGCCAACCTTGTAAGGATGGTTAGAATTGAAGCAGATATTGGAGGAGAGAGCCTCTCATTGAGGGTGAAAATTTGGAGCCAAAAGTAAGTCTGCAAAAGTACACGGTCTACTTGAAAAAATGAGTAGTCAGGTTTGACCAGAGAATAGGGTTTGTGTAGATGAGAAGTGGGCATTCAACTGTAGTGTGAGCAGAGCATGAAATGTCTTGAGCAGTGAAAGAAGTCCACCAGGAGTGGACCCAGTCCATCCTGCAGTGTCATGAAAGGTGTCATGTCGGGGTGGCCATACTAGAACAGGGTTTGGGAAGTTCCAAGTAATCAAAGACTGGGGGTATGGGTGGAGGGGACTGTCCCATGTGGGTGTCCACTGGGATGTCTTCTTTGGAAACTGAGATGGGAGAGGCACTAGAGATGCAATCACTCAGATATGTGAGTGGTTTGAGGAGGGAGTGAATGGAAACAGATTCAGAGATGAGTCTTTGATCTCAAGCCGTGTCCCTGGTGGTGTCATTACCAGAAATAGGAGAATTCAAGAGAAGAACATATTTGAAGAGGTAAGAATGAATGATGATGATGAATCTGTAAATCAGATGACAAATGTGAGATGTGAGCACAAGATGCTGGTGGTTTTGCCCAGCGAGCAGGAAGGAAATATGTCATCAGATCTTCAGAGAGAAGATGAGGCAGGAGATGTTAATGTGAGACTGTTCAGGATCAAGGAAATCATTGGCACTGTCTCTATGTGAGTGATTATCCAATTAGATGACAACAGAGAAAGGAAAAAGGGCCAAGAACTGAACTTAAAAGCCTGCCTATTTAGAACTAGGAGAATGAAGGGTAGTTACTAAACAATCAGTAAAGAACAGGTCAAACTTCAAGAGAATCAAATTTAAGGGGCAGTTTTTTTCCAAAAGGAAGTTTGCTATTCTTGCCTATTGCTGCAGAGCAGTGGTAAAGACGAAGAACATTACAGTTGATGCAGTTCCAAACGACCTTCAAGAGAGCCGTGGTTTGGGCAAACACAGACTTTACAGGGTATGGAAACAATCAAATGATGTAGCAGTAGGGGAGTAGTTAAATAAATGATCATGCAGCCTGAGCATGGGCTAGGCAAATTAAAAAGGAATGAAGCCGGTCAGGCGCAGTGGCTCACACCTGTAATCCCAGCACTTTGGGAGGCCGAGGCTAGCAGATCACCTGAGGTTGGGAGTTTGAGACCAGCCTGACCAACATGGAGAAACCCAGTCTCTACTAAAAATACAAAATTAGCCGAGAGTGGTAGCACATGCCTGTAATTCCAGCTACTCCGGAGGCTGAGGCAGGAGAATTACTTGAACCCGGGAGGCAGCCGAGATCGTGCCATTGCACTCTACTCTGGGCAACAAGAGCGAACCTCTGCCTCAAAAAACAAACAAAAAAAAGGAATGAAGTAGGCATATTATGTTCTGACAAGTCATTGACAAGAGAGCATACATTTTCTTAAAGGAAAGTATAGTAAAGGAAGTATAATATAGAACCTTTAGGGTAGAGAAAGGAAAATAAAAACAAATGGAGGACATTTACATTTTTTTTTTTCTTAAATGGCACACAAGATACTATCAAGAGTGATTACTTATGGAGAAGTGGTACTTGGAAGAAGGCAAGCTTGCTTTTTGCATAGCATATGTACCTTTTTATACTTCCTAGGACATTTTCTAATCTTATATATGTATTACTTCTATTTGTTCATTTTTATGTTAACAGTAAGGTGTTAACTGATTGGGAAGATCACGGAACAAGCATTAAGAAATATTTAATGTTAAAAAATGCTTAAAGTTCTTCTAGACAAAGAGCTAAGAAATCAGTAGATGTACAAAGGTGACATGTTTGAGAAGTTTGTGAGAGAATAAGTTGAGGGAAGGATTTGGGGAGAGGTGATTAGAGAGACTGGACTGTGTTTGTAGGCAGGGGGCAAGGCCCAGCTGTGGAGGAAAAATTTGAAGATACAAGGCCAAAAGAGAATAATGCATGAGGCCAGGTCCTCATGGGGCAGCTCTTCAGGGAACAGAAAAAACAGAAAATTGGATGAAGGAATAGAGGAATTTTGAGTTGCAGGGGAGTGAACTCACATAGGATAGTCTCCATGTTTTCAACAAGAAAGAGGGCAAGTGAGGAGTAGGGAAGGAAAGGGACAAAGTTCAGAGCAGCTGTTGTGAGGAAAGCACTATTTGGCCATAGAATGTGAATAAAATAATTATTGAGTTGCAAGAAAAGCCTGGGTGAGGTTGCATAGCATCCTTTCGATGATGCCAGTGCTATAGTGACTTCCTCCAACAGGGCAAGTTAACTCGGGTGCCGGTATGGAGAGAGCAGAGAGGAGACACAAGGAAGAGACACTGCATCATGGTTAAGCAGCTTGGGAGTGAAGATGGACATGTGTTCAAAGCCTCACTTTGCCATTTTCCAAGTTATGAACTTGCTTGACACTGTGTCATCATCAGTAAAATAAGATGTTAATATATAATACCTACCTCATAGATTTTATTTATGAGGATAAAAATGTGATCATCTGGGTAGTTCTTAGAGAAAGAGAAGTCAGCATAAGGTTAGTGCTCAGTTACTGAGTTACTGTGGTTCCTGAGAGATAGTCACACAGTGTGATCAGGAAGACAGAGATCAACAACTGGATAGAGAGTGATCAAAAGCATTGATTCTGGAGCCAGATTGCATGGGATTGAGTCCCACTTCTGCTACTTATCAATCATGAGGCTTTGAGAAAGGCAAGTAATTCTCTCGCCTCAGTTTACACATCTCAGTGAAGATATTTTTAGAACGTTGTTGGAAGATTAAAATGAGTTAATAAATGTAAAGTCCTAGAACAGTGCCTTCTAAGTGCTTTTTAAGATATAGCTGCTATTGTCATTACAACAGTAAAACAACAACTACAATAGTAAAATGAGATTTTTGAGTTTGGGAAATTGGAAAGGCAGAAATGTTACAAGATTCTAAAAATTGCAAATATAATTGAAATTGCTTAGCATGGTTGGCCATGGCTAACCATTTAAAAGCTATTTTCTGATGCATTAAATTAAAGAAAAAAAGTTTCCTTCTTGTTGACAGCACATATAAAGAACTTTAACAATAACTTCTGTTTCATCATATTTCAGCATGCAATTAAATATTTTGGCAGGGAACTTTGTATCAACACCACCTCCTGTGCTGAGGGTGCTTCCTGGGGCGCCTGTTACCTGGCCTTCTATGGGATTCCATCTCCATGGCTGGCTGCCTCGTTTTCTGTTTGTCTTACCCTTCTCAGGATGTGCTATATTTATCATATGGATTCCTTAGTAATTCACTTCCTCTTATGTATACCAATTCAAGTATGTTTGTTTTTCTGAAATGGGAGCAATGGCATTCTGTAATATCCAATAGGAGATAAAACAGAATATCATATGTTTGGAAAGGTACTCGCTATGTTCCTATGTTAATTCTCAGTCACTTATCTGAATCCTGCAAAATAGATTCTAATCGGGTATATAGTTAAGGTCGTAACATGAGCACTGAGTTAAATTTCCATTAGTAAGTGGCTGACATTAATACATCTTTTAGAGGGGAGTTATGTAAAGAGAAGGAGGAAAACCAACTAAAAAGCCCTTCTATAGAGTCCTTTGGGCACATTGGTGACAGTAAATGACTGGATATGATTATCATGCATAAAGCCATCAACCTTGTTAATACCCATTCCCTGAACTGTGAAGTTCAAAGGGTCTTTGAAAGGTTATTTAGTCCTTCTCCCCAGCTTTGGCCACAAAACTAAAATAAAATAACTGGAGAGTACTGTAAAGTCATGCGGTTTTTTAGAGACTTTCTGAAAGATTTCACAATCTCCCACAGAAATACAATTCAAGTTTTTAACAACCCTCATTGTAGAAAAGGTCATTGTAATATCTAACCAGAGTCCCAATTGCTATAATAAAAGGTCAAGTCCTCTTTTGCAGTTCTTGTTAAAGATGGTGAAGAGTTGGTTACTAGCTTCATCATAAATGAATGGTCACTGAGCACCTACCCAGATGGTAGGCCTCTTCTCTTCTTATAACAACACTTTATGTATTCAAGATCACCAGGAAGTCACTTTACAGCACCCTTTTCTTCAGGACAAATGAACCCATAAACATTTCCTCTCCAGGGTCCTAGTTTCCAGATCTCGATTAATCTTTTCAGCCTTTTCTGCAGATGCTTTGTGTCTGTTCCAGCCATGAGTACATTCCTCAGTAGTTTCTGACTAATTTGGAATACAAGAGATTTTGCAGCCAGTGCTTTACATTGTTTGTGGGGTTTGGGGCTTTTTTAACACCTGTAGATTGTAGACAGTAATTTTCTCTACCACCTGGTGAGTCCTCCCAAGCTTTGCCTGAAGCTTTTGTGACTCTAGGAAAGAGGAAAATAGGGATGAAGAAAACAGGAAAGACGTTTGTAACACATTGGTATGTAAAGTTTCGTTTATGAAACGGAAAGTCAGCGGAAAGTATCCTGTGCCCACAAAGAGAGAGAATAGCCTGCTCAGTCAGGGCTTTTGTTCAAAATCACTTTGAGCAAACAAACCTGCCACACTGTACTTGAGAGACTGGATAGGTATAAACATATGTGTAAATGTAAACGAAAAGAGAGTCCTGGCAGCAGGGTTTCTAAAATCAACCTAAGACTGTGGTTTCTTTGATATTTCTCTTCTCACAGTTGGAGGCCAGGCAAGCAATCAATAAAGAGCTGTTTGTGATGATTGGCAAGTTTCCCTGGGAAGTTATAGAGATATTGTAGCTTTTGAAGAGTTTAAAGCAGTTAGGGAAAACAAAGCAACTCACTGGCATTTGGAAAATTAACAATAAAAAGTACAACCCAAATTGAAATCTAGGAAGTACAAGTGATACAAGTTGTTCAGAAGACCACAGGGTGGCAGCGCTGACTGGATTGGCCAAGACAGAATCACCTTCATGGGAGAGGAGGACCTTGCACTGGGTACCCTGACTGATGGGTAGATGGAGAGGGCTAGGGTCTAGGTGCCTTGTGGAGTTGGGGTGGGGGGGTATATATTACACTGACCACTACATATGGCCTTTTGTTAGCAGGTGTCCATCTAGCAGAGATATCAATTACAGTTGCACTTGGGATGAATGACAATGCAATAAAGGGCTGAAAAGCTGAGCACAGGAATGGTTATGGGAAAAGTTGCCAGTCCCTGGGAAGTGACTGCACCTTGTGGTCCTGTTGCTAGAGTAATTCTCCCAGGAATGAGGGGCAGAGGCCTCCAAGGTTCTTTAGGAGAGTCGTGTGCTTGTGTGCATGTATGCACATGTGTGTATGTGATGATTCTTCAGGGGCAATGCTTAAGTGCATATGTACTTATACACACACCCACGACTTTCTCCCTTCTCTCATGAAGCCAGAATAAAAAATCTAGAACTAAACCTTTGGGCCAATACTGAACACATGAAAGAGAATCACTTCAACTTTTGTAAACACACAGAAATCTTTACAAAGAAAGCCACTGTGTGCTCTTGGAAAGAAAGATCAGAAAACAACAGGATGGGGGTGTGGGTGGGAAGAGGAAAAAGAATGAGATGAAGTACAACCAGGTAGATCAAAAAGAGAAGGGTAAAAAGAAAAGAAAGAAGAAAGAAGCACAGTGACTCACCTGTAGAAGAATGTGAGCTGTAGGTAAAGTCTGGTTCTGTCTCCTGAGGTGTAAAATGTGGCTTTGAGGACTTGTGTATACCTCTGTGACCGCACTTGAAATACCCAGATCTCATCACTACCTTGTCCTTACGACCTTTAGACAAGAAATGACTGAGAATATGAGCCACAGGTTAATTCATCCATACATCTTCATTGCTGCCCCTCAATAAATATTTGTTGAGTTAGTGAAATTATTGTAAGCTGAGTTTTGTAATTCCCAGGATAAACTGTTCTGTAAACTAATTACTGCTTTGCTTATCTCTCTATAGGCATCCCTTTCCTCTGCCGCTTAGCTTGTAGATCAAGCTGTCCCAGTGTCAGGGTGAGCCTTAGGGGAGCCAGTACTCACCATGCAGGTCTCTGTCCTTTCTTTCCCTACCCTGTCCCTGAAGTTCCTCTACTCATTTTTAAAATTCTGTAAATTAGTATTTTATTCCTTTGAATTAAGTCAAATGGATTCTACAGATGTTCGTGGGAGAAGAAACACACTGAGCCACATCAAACATTGATACTTTGGTCTGCAGGCATACATAGGGTTAGTCCTAAAAGCAAGATCTATATCTGGAGGGAGAATGAGAATTCTGGTTACCTGGTAGGGAGGGAGTAGAAACATAAAAGACAAAACGTCGATCCAGGGGAACAAAGAAAACTTGTTCCTGCTGCTTGGTTTTGTCTTAGGATGTTCAGTGCCACCAAAATCCATTTCCAGCCCAGGCGTCTTGCCCTGGTCATCCTCCTGGCTTCTGGTCCTTCCTATTTTAGTACCTGGAAAACTGAGGATGCCTTTGTCTCTACTTTGTCAACTCAGCAACAAAGGAGTTGCATTCTGCACACTGCCAGGCTGCTTCTCTGTATGTGCTCATTTGCTGACCAGGTGTATTCTCCCCAGATACACTCTTTAAGGTGAGAGTGTCATCAGTCAGCAGTGCCCAAGGAACTGGAGGAAAGGGAGGGAAAATGCTAGTTGGTTTCAATCCAAAGTTCCCTCACTGCTTCCCGTACACTGGCATGATGCATCTGCTGTGTTCTGTGTTCTCTGTCTGCTCTGGGAATAATTATTCCCTCCAAGGCACTTAATTGAGTAGAGGGAAGGTGGGAGCTTAAGAACGATAGCTGCCCTCCTTCTTCCCCTACATGACAGAGGCACATGTGGAAACTGAGGTCGACGTTTATCATCTCAGCCATGGTTATGAGTGGTTGGAGAAGCAGGCTCCATTCCTGTCTCTCTCACCTTTGAATCATCATGAAACTGGAATGGAAGTCTAAATCACACCCTGTTTCTGAGCAGCCATAATGCTATTCTGGCGATTAAAGGTATTTGATAAACCTCTGACCTTTCAGATGCTGTTTTTGTTTTTGTTTGTTTGTTTTGTTTTTGATGGTTGTGTTCTCGCTTGAGAATTATTTTTATGTGTTTATTGCCCTATTACTGAACCAGTTCTGCTTGATTTCCTCGTTCCCTCTTTAATTTGGTAGCACCTTATTTTACACGCCACTAACTTTGTTGAAAATAAATTCACTTTCCTTGTGTGGTTAGTATTACTCATTTGATAACATAAGTACCATATTAGGGTGCAGTGAATGCATAGTAAGTGCTGCACAATTACAAGGTAAACATATGATAGGTTTATTTTATCCTCTAAGCCCAATACAGGGGTGACAGAGTAATTACTTTTGGACCCATTAAGTGTACTTACCACATAATCTGTAGGAAGATTAACTATGTAGTTAGCATTTGCCATCTTCCATTTTCACACACCTTCTAAGATTACACCTCTTTGAGGCTTATGTTATCTCAGATAAATCTCGTGTGCTGTATTGCAGGAACCATCACGGATCTGCTACAGGAATAACCACACCCAACGCACCTCTAGAAAAAGGGTGAAAAGCAGCTCCAGCACATCTCGTGGGGTGGGGAGGCACCCACATTCTAAATCCACACTAACGCTTTTATTTTTGCTTTGCCCATGCATCCAATAGGATGGAGTAGGAGAGGTATGGGAGAAACAGCATGTGCCGTCTTAGCGACCCGTCCTCTTCCACAATAAATTATTAGAGTCTAGCATTTAATTGGTGTCAGAAAACATCTACCATGGACATAAGAGCACCTGGGACCACGACCTTCATATCCCACAATAAAATTCTCTCATAATGACTATATGCCCTAAACTGATGTTGTCAGTGTACTCTTAATGATTTGTGCCAACGCTAAAATACATATTTGTGAACTCTGGTCTTTTTCTCGACTCATAGACTTTGTGTTATCTCCTTGCCCTAGACTGCTCTCTGCAAATGCATGTGCCCCAGGTTTCACATAAGCAGAGCAGATCACCCATATTTTATCACTGTGTGTGGGTCTGCCCTCACTCTGGTAAAAGGAAAATATAAAAAGTGTTTTGCAGGTAAACATGACATCCTAAACTAAGGAGATGTCTGCTCTTACTAGAAAAAAATACTATTTTCTTTGCAAAATTGATTATCTTCAAGAGTCTATTACATGCTAAGCTACCTTAATGCAGTTAAGATGTTTACCTAGCATCCCTTTGATTTATACAAGGCATTTTAGAAACACGATTATTGTGTGAAAATAAGTACAACTTGTGTTCACTGTACATCTGTCATTTTCTCTGAGCAGTAGCTCCAAAAATCCAATAGCATTTCCTTTTGTATCCCTGAGTGGTTCTTTGGTTTTGTGCTCATGCTGGTCACTTACGATTTCTCTTGTATCTTTCAGGCATAGAGAATGCCAGCGACATTGCTTTGTACTCGGGCTTGGGTGCTGCCGTCGTGGCTGTTGCAGTCCTGGTCATTGGTGTCACCCTTTATAGACGGAGCCAGAGTGACTATGGCGTGGACGTCATTGACTCTTCTGCATTGACAGGTGGCTTCCAGACCTTCAACTTCAAAACAGTCCGTCAAGGTCAGCGGCGTAGGTCCCTCCACACCTCGTCCTCAGTACCATAGACTACGCTCACACCGGACCCCAGCCTTCTCCTGGGCCCCGTGTGAAGGTAGCTCTTGGCACTGGGAGCCGCTGCCAAATTGTCTTCACACATGAACAGACCAGGCTGGGTGAAGTGGTCTGCTTATCTCCTTGTCTGCCACAAGGACAAGAGGGTCTTGGTTTATTATCAGCAACATTTTCAATGAGGCATTTCCATTTTTGATGTACAGTCAGCCTAATGAGTTATTTTATTTCAAATTATACTTCTTTTTAAAAATGTCCTTTTGAGAATGTGTATTTAATTTAGTTAACCCAAGTATTGATTATTTAAGACCGAGGACTAACACCTATATCACAACCTCCCAGGTATATTTATTACCCTATTTATGAAGTGGAGTAATTTCGTTATTTCTATTTTAAATAAGTAAACAAATTTTAGAGAACAGATGATGGGTCAGCTAGCCAGGGGGAAAAAAATGAAATGCCAGCCTAAATGACTCTCAGCTGTTGCCAAGTCCAAGCAATCTTTAGTTGCGGGGGAAGGAAAATCTATCATGTCAAACTGTAGCAATACTCATTTTCAAAACAGAGTCATTTAATTCTCTTATAGGAACCAAATCTATTCCTTATTGCAAGGTGGGGATGAAACATACACGGCTTTCATTTTAGAAAAAAATGAAACTGTCTCTTTTCAGAGGATGAAGTTTTCTGCCTTGACCCTCATCATCAATATCGTCACCTTTATTTCTGTTTATTGTGCATCAGTGATGCCTACAGCGTGGAACCAGAAGTCTCAGTGCAAGGCAGTGATTGACTAGACAGGCTTCTGAAGTGGAAACACAGGCATACTGGAAAAAATTGAGAGATGGCCAGAGAGATGAGTACCTTCCCTCTTGCCATTCACTTCTGGGCACCTCAGAGTTAGGCCTCAAAAGGGACACATCCCCTACATCTGGACATATAGTTTAGTATATGTAGAGAATTGGAAATAAATCCAAATATAGAACTGATTTTTTAAGTGGTATTACCCAAGCTGGAGTGCAGTGGTGTAATCGTAGCTCACTGTAGCCTCCTACCCATGGGCTTAAGTGATCCTTCCACCTCAGCAGCTGGGACTGCAGGCACATGTTGCCGCACCAAGCTAAGTTTTTGTTTTATTTCTATTTTTTCTAGAGACAGGGTCTCACTGTGTTGCTCAGGCTGGTCTTGAACTTGTGACCTCAACGATCCTCCCACCTTGGCCTCGGAAAGTGCTAGGATTATAAGAATGAGCTACTGGGTCAAGAATTGATTTTTATGCTACATAAAAAAACTAGAAACATATTTTCATCAAATAATAAAATATCTTAGACCATAACACTTGAAAATAGAGGAGCAATATTAGTGTGAGAGACAGTTTTGTGCATAAGACCATAGGCTTTGAAGTTAGATTTTAGTCTAAAACTGCTATCAGTCAGTCTGTTATCCTCTTAGTCTCAAGTCTTAGAGCTATAAAATGGGGTTAGTAACATTGACCTCAAAGTGTTCTTGTGAGGATGATAGATTACCTGGAACAACATGGGTAAGCCCTTGGCATATGGGTGCTCACAAGTGCGGTGAATAGAGTTCTAGAAGCTGGTTGTTTCCTCTTACCCTAGCACAGGGTGCCAGCGTCTTCCGTGGAGCACTAGGCAGCAGGTGAGAGGGGTGGATCCCTGGCCTACACATGTCTGGGGAGTGCTGACTTGCCTACACTTAAACACAACTTACGTGTATTGTGAATCTCTAAGACTATATTAGTCTTACCAAACTTATCTGGCCATTTTGTTTTATTTTTGTTTTCGGCCAAGAAGATCACAGAACTAATGACACAAGCAAAGTATTTTGGCAAACGTCACTCTCTGTGTATTTATTATGGTGATCTGCCTCATGCTGATATCATGTGGTTTTCACCTCCACTGTCTTAGAGAGATCCGTTTTTGAGCAATACATCAAGTGCCCCAGCAAGTTGAATACTGGGCCTTTTAAATAGAATGCCATACACAGAACAGACCAAGGACTTGTAAAAGGATTTCCAAAGAGAAGATTGGGGTGACCAGAGGTGGGTAACTGGCGCTGGTCAGACTTCAGTCAAGCTGGCAGCCGATTTTCTCTGACCCTGGATGCTATCATATGTACGTATATCCAGAATCAGGCATTTCCCACTCAAGTGCTATCTCACTCTAGGAAATATTTTTGCTTCCTTGTGTCACTTAGGCTAGGCAGATCTTCTAAGTGTAGTCAAAAATTAAACTTCAGAGGCCAGTGCTTGAGATAAAAGAGCCAGGTGACTGAGGCATATGGGCTTTTGAAGTCTCCATGGAATCTCCTGTTCTAAACTCTTTTCTAATCTAAGATGGGTTTTGGTCCTGCTTCTTGCCTGGGAAGACCATAAACAGGAGCAAAGTGGTCACCTGTAGAACTCAGTGCAGACCTGCTAGAAAGCACAACTCCCTGCTCCCTGATGGTGCCTGGGTCTTGATACAACATGCCCATGCATGGAAAACAAACAAACAAACAAAAACGCATCATCAAGGATCCTTTAGCTCTATCGCATTATTTATTTCATCCAATTTGTGTATTTTCCTCTATCACTCTGGATTCTTAGAGCATCAGAACAAGGGGTGGGAAAAGTCAGGGTGATAGATTCCCTGCTGGCGTTGCTGCAAATTATGAAAATGGAAAAACAATAGAGGCTAATACAATATGGCCCAGAATTGCAACATTTTCAAAAAGATCATACTTTAAACATTTTTGTCAGGCCCCAAAGGAAAATTGTTTAATATGGTTTGGCTTTCAATTTGAGATGTCACATTGACAGACTGATATTGGTGGGAAGCTTGGGACTGAGGGTTATTTTGTTATTTACTAATGAATGAGATTACTTCATCACAAGAAAATATCACAGCATTTCTTTTTAATATTTGGCTTGGAAAAAATTGGTGAGCCCCAGCAGATGACAAAGCCCAATTTCTCATGTTTTTGCAAAGATGCTATATATTTATTTTCCCTTTGAGACAGAAAGGAAACCATGCTAAGCTGCTCCCTATGTGGAATCTAAGCTTCTCACTGTCTCTGGGTGGTGCATTCTTTCCCTCACAGAGTGACATATGAGTTATTAGAGCAAATTGGCTACTCAGATGTGGTGTGATTCATGAAGTGCCCTGACCCTTTTGCTCTGAGGACAAATCAGTTCCTCCCCAGCTCCAGAATCTCTGCAGAATTCCATAGGAAATGCACTGGAACCAAAGTAGCTTCTGTTATAAACAGCACTACCTAGTCACCGCGCTGTGTCATCTCTTGCCATTTAAAATGAACAGATGTTATTTTTGCTTAAAACTCAACTGCAAAACATCTTTCTCCACCCTCCCCCTACTTTTTTTGTTGTTGTTGTTATTTTAGCTTCTCTTTGCCAGTTGAAATAATCACATAAACAATAATACCTGAGTTCGTTGCCGGAGAGAATGCCGGAAATACTTGTTTTGAAAAGATAGCAAGGAAAGATCTCTGGAAAGTGAAAGTTTTGGGTCAGTGCCATTTAGAGAATGGACTGTGGAAGCCAGGGCTCTTGATTCAAAAGTTCTAGTCACTAGCACCCAACCTAGCAGGGTGGGCCTGAAGAGCTAGCTTGGATTGGAACCGCTGGCACCCATGCAGGCTGTTGTACAGTTTGTAGAGGTAGAAGTACAGGGGTAACTGAGAAGCCTTTTAGTTTCTGAGTGACAGATCAATTTTCTTTTACCAGGTAACTCCCTGCTCCTGAATTCCGCCATGCAGCCAGATCTGACAGTGAGCCGGACATACAGTGGACCCATCTGTCTGCAGGACCCTCTGGACAAGGAGCTCATGACAGAGTCCTCACTCTTTAACCCTTTGTCGGACATCAAAGTCAAAGTCCAGAGCTCATTCATGGTTTCCCTGGGAGTGTCTGAGAGAGCTGAGTACCATGGCAAGAATCATTCCAGGACTTTTCCCCATGGAAACAACCACAGCTTTAGTACAATGCATCCCAGAAACAAAACACCCTACATCCAAAATCTGTCGTCACTCCCCACAAGGACAGAACTGAGGACAACTGGTGTCTTTGGACATTTAGGGGGTCGCTTAGTAATGCCAAATACAGGTGGGTGGTCAGTGTGTGTTTGTGTATTTTCTAACGTATAAATGTTTCATTTTTACACAGTTACTTCCCATCAGATTCATTTTATGATGTTTACCATCCCCTCATCAGACCTGCAAACACTGCAGCTCCACTAGTCCGCTTGATTTACACCGCAAACCAGAACCAGCGCTAAGATTAGATTTTGCAGTCTTCATCTCAGCATGGACTGAATGCTCCCTTTGATTCCCTATTAGAGCTGACAACTATATTTGCTTGAAAGGTTTGGGTAGTCCCCAGGCTTTAAGCCCCTTTGGAGTGTATTTCCTAGGCATGATCAGAAAGCACTGAAAAAATTCTCTGGCATGACAGACCAGGGCCCCATGTTTACATGTAAGCATGGTTTATGTATGAGTTTGATAATTTAGATAATTTAGTGAAATGGTATCTCATCAGTAACTGACCTAATGAACACTCCATAGCCCTTGCTATAGTGTTACTCTCTGATGAGCAATCATGAGGGGTCGTTGTGGAGTTGCTCTTTTGAATTCAAACTTCAGTTCCAGGGCTGTGTCAGTATAATGAATTATCACAATTTTTTCCTCCCTTTGGCTGGAAGAGAGGAGATTTTCATGATGTTTTGACATGATACTTAAGGTATCCAGCCCAAATGATATACTTTCTATGGATTAGTTTTCAGAGTTGCTGCCTAAGACCTAAGTGGATGGTAGACAAGGTCAATTTCTGCTCAGATTTCTAAGCAATGAGAATTACGTAGTGCACTGAAGCAGGTAGTGATCTGTTGGCTGCTAAGAAGGAAGAGAATCTGTTGGATCTGTGTTTATCAAACAACAGGTCAGCACTGAGTCAGGGACATTATAGTTTAGACAGATGTCTCTATATCTGTGGAGGGTGGAACTAACCAACCTCTCAAATCAAGCATTTCATCCCATAAATAAAATCTGTAATAGGATTAGTCTGATTCTACCATTCTAGCTAACTGATCCCTCTAGTAGCTCAGAGACTGGAGACTGAAATTCATCTCTAGTTGAGGAATGTTGTCTTGTTCTCCCCTAGAGCAATTACTTCCTTAAAATCTTCATTTCAAAACGTATTTTACTGTATCAAAATAGCCCTCAATGGCAGCCATAATTGAAAGGTTTTGTTTTTTAAATTTCTAATTCTCTAAATCTTCTTTGGTCAGTGTTTTAGGACGTAGTAAGGATCTTGGTTCAAATGTGTATGCGTGTCAATGTGTGAATGCCTATGCATGATTTAATTCTTCCAGTTGGTAACTGGCAAATAGGAGACTTGATGGATAATGAGTCACTTTTCTGTAAGAATCTATAAACTAGACATGTGAGTCCTGAGGAAGGAAAAAGAATACCACCCTTGCCCTCTCAAAAAGAATAGGACGTATCAGAATTATACAAAGTTTGGCAGGGTGTGGTGGCACACACCTGTAGTCCCAGCTACTCAGGAGGCTGAGGTGGGGAAATCACTTGAGTCTAGGAATTCGAGACCAGCGAGGGCAACATAGCAAGTTGCTGTCTCTAAAAAAAATGACATAAAAACAAAAATACAGAATCATATAAAGCCGTGCATTAAGTTGTACATTTATCTTATCTCTTTCTAGCTCGTGCTTGGCACTTACAAGGCTCTCAGCGGTTATTAGTTGATAAACTGCCCATTACTCCTTCTCTCTCTTTGCTTCCTCCTTTCTTAGTGTATGTATGTGTGTGTGCACATCTGTTTATCCATGTGTAGAGGGAGTGCCATGACCAACCTGTTCATTGGTGGTGTTTGTTGTTCATCAAAGACAGCGAGATGAAATCATGATGAACCAGAGATTTATCTTCACCTCTGACTTGAGCAGCACTCATATTGAAAACTAAAAGTTCTGACAGTATTGTCAGTGATTCCCAGTTTCTCCCTGAAATGGGGCATTTTCAAAGCTCCTGACAAGAAGTGTTGGACAAGATTGAAGCTGTTCACTAGGAATGAGTTTGATATAAAATAACTGTGGAGAAATAAAACATATGCTACATTATTTACAGGAAATAAATGCAAAATATGCCCTAGGGAGCAAAAGTATAAAGAAAGCAAGGCACTGAGATTAGATTGCTCTAATGCCATCCATCCTAAATTGTTGTATGGTGCCTGATTTCTCCAAAAGGTTAGGGTGGTCTCCATACTCTAGAAATTATTTATTATTCCAAATATAAAACAGGAAGCTCAGACTGGTGCTTCTGTGGTCATATCAAATAAAAGGCTGTCAGGGTAGCAGGTGGAGTATGGGGGTATTATTTTTTTTTAATGAGAGATAACTAGAGAATGACATATTGAAATGAATTCTACTTTAGGGGATCATAGGCATAAAGCTGTCCCAGAGTATCTCTCATTCTTCACGATCTGTAATTTGCCACTCCCCATGTGCCTTTGTGTATGACTATTTCAGACTCCACGTAGTATTTGCATGTCCGGGCAGGAGGAGCAGGAGAAGTATGTTTGAAAGATAACACCATTTCTGATTGAAGAGAGAAAAATCATTTAAAGCTCCAGTGATCCTATAGATTCAGGTTGAATTTAGGAGTATTCTGAATAATGTCTCAATCTAAAGACAGAGAATTAAGCTGACTTGAAAGGAATAAGATGTGATCTGCACAGACAGCTCTTCCTCAATGGTCCGCACACATACATCTTCTGTTTTGTTATGAGAGTTGGCCATCAGGCTATGATGATCTACAGAAGCTAACATGTCTCGAAACCTGGCATTTTTACTAAGAATTTTGAATCCTGTTTCATTTATATCTTCATGATGTGTTTATTGGCTTCCTGCTCCATGAGTGGCATTGTGATAAGTGCAATTGATTTAATATTATTATTATTGCTTGGTGATAGTTTCCTGTACTTCTAATTTGGAAGAATTCAGACTGCATGTCTCTGTCATCATAATGACCTAGACAGCCTGAAAGAGCAGCAGCAGTGAGGAAGTTTTAAGTCAAACTAAAAGAAGACAGAATGTCGAGGGCATGTATTCGGGTTGACTTCCAAGCACACTGGATGTCCTGTGTATTGCAACTTGTGGTTAGCAGCAGGGAGGGTTATAATGGAGGCCCCTTCATTTGGCAACTACATTTAAGGAAGAATAGACAATAGAGGGAAGAGCCTCTCTAAGTGTGGCAATTATAGTTCTGTTGACATTAAGGTCCAGAACATAAATGGATCTCCATGCTACAAAGCTGTAACCAAGATTCAAATGTGCCTTATTCTTAGTGCTGGTGAAAGATACTGATAACTAGCATATTACTGAATAATGCTTATAATGTGAATCATAAATAACTTGTTTTGCAATGAGGTTTACATTTTTTGTTTTTATAGCTGCTAACAGGTACATAGAAGGAGATCAGGAAAGCCTGCCATCTCTAGATTTAAATTATCATAAGCAACCTGAAAGTTTTCTGAGCGATTACATTAGCTCTAATGAAAGGAAAAGAAGGTGAGAGCTGCCTTATTCAAAGAATAGGAGGGTGCCTTGAGATTTTATTTTGTAAGGATCTTACTGTTTCTCTATTTCATTTCTTTTTTTTGTTTTAATACTTTAAGTTCTAGGGTACATGTTCACAATGTGCAGGTTTGTTACATATGTATACATGTGCCTTGTTGGTGTGCTGCACCCATTAACTCGTCATTTACATTAGGTATATCTCCTAATGCTATCCCTCCTCCCTCCCCCCTCCCCACAATAGGACCCAGTGTGTGATGTTCCCCTTCCTGTATCCAAGTGATCTCATTGTTCAATTCCCACCTATGAGTGAGAACATGTGGTATTTGGTTTTCTGTTCCTGTGATAGTTTGCTGAGAATGATGGTTTCCAGCTGCATCTGTGTCACTACAAAGGACACGAACTCATCTGTTTTTATGGCTGCATAGTATTCCATGGTGTATATGTGCCACATTTTCTTAATCCAGTCTATCATCGGTGGACATTTGGGTTGATTCCAAGTCTTTGCTATTGTGAATAGTGCCACAATAAACATACGTGTGCGTGTGTCTTTATAGCAGCATGACTTATAATCCTTTGGGAATATCCCCAGTAATGGGATGACTGAGTCAAATGATATTTCTAGTTCTAGATCCTTGAGGAATCGCCACACTGTTTTCCACAATGGTTGAACTAGTTTACAGTCCCACCAACAGTATAAAAGTGTTCCTATTTCTCCACATCCTCTCCAGCAACTGTTGTTTCCTGATGTTTTAATGATTGCCATTCTAACTGGTGTGAGATGGTATCTCATTGTGGTTTTGATTTGCATTTCTCTGATGGTGAGTGATGATGAGCATTTTCTTATGTATCTGTTGGCTATATGAATGTCTTCTTTTGAAAAGTGTCTGTTCATATCTTTTGCCCACTTTTTGATGGGGTTCTTTTTTTCTTGTAAATTTGATTGAGTTCTTTATAGATTCTGGATATCAGCCCTTTGTCAGATGAGTAGATTGCAAAAATATTCTCCCATTCTGTAGGTTACCTGTTAACTCTGATGGCAGTTTCTTTTGCTGTGCAGAAGCTCTTTAGTTTTATTAGATCCCATTTGTCAATTTTGGCTTTTGTTGCC